>NC_056733.1:254740872-254913372 GCF_019279795.1 Protopterus annectens
ACATGCAAATAAAACAACTATAACCATCTTCATGCATATTCATTGTTAACAGTTGTATGCAATTACTGTATTCAGTACATGAAGTTAAAGAAATTTGTGCTCATCATTATTTAGTCGATGCATTATGCACAGTGTTTTCCTGCTTTATTAAAAAGTTATAACCACAGGCTATTTTCTGCACATTGGGAACTGCTAGCTTTGACAGCAGAAGTCCTTGTGTTTGAGAAAGGTGATATGCTTATCAGCCAGCTGCTGTGCTTCATTAGCCAGCGAAACAGCCTGCAGACTTTCACATTATTAAGAAACTTCCATTAAGATATAACATACTCTCTGGTTACAGCCACAACCTGGATTATCCAACTAATGGAATTTGTTCAGTCGTTTTCACCAATGAGTATCTTACTCTAAAAAATAGTATAGGGAATTGTTGTCTGTAAAATTCTTGATATGAATCTAGATGAATTTTCTCATACGTCTATCTTAGGGCAAGCCCAATATTCACAAAGAAAGGTAAATGGGGCAATGTTGCAAGCTGAGCAAATGAGAGCATTACTAAAATCCTTTTCTTAACTATCCACAGGGTTCCATTACAAGTTAGGAATGACAGAATGCATTTTTGAAAGATATGTGTGTTACTTTGTTGTTAACTGTTTAATCAACATTTTGTGATTGCAGATATGTTGGGTATGGGTAATAATGCCATTCTAGCCTGTCAATATACAGAACAATTACCTGTATACTAAGCGTCCTAGCTGTTGTCAAAAATATCTAAACTTATTTAGGGTTCATTTTTAATGTGTAACTTTATACTTTATTAATTGAATATTATACATTTTTGTTACTAATTTCATATATTTTATTAATTTTTTCCCTCCTTTGTTCAGATCAATTGTACATAGTGTATATAAAGGTTTATAATACTTGTTTATTGATGATTGTATTGTTAAACATTATATTATTTGGAAAATAAAAAATTATTTGGAAAAAAAAATATCTAAACTTGTGCTTGCTTTAATGTAATCTGGTAGTATCTCAGAGAATTAATTAGTGCATCTTTCATTCGTATACAATCTATCTTTAATTTCTCCAAGTCTTTGGGTTTTTTATTTATTTTACATTTGTTGACCGGGCTAGTCTAACTGGATATATGTCCATTTTCAGTAGAGGCCCAGGGAGATAAGCTCCAAGACATGGTCCAAATACAATAATACAAGTAGAAACAAATAAAAAATAAGAAATAAAATCTAATATTCTAGTAAAAATAGCAATTATCCTGGTATGGAAAAAAAACACATCAACAATGGTAACGTGTATTTCAGCACAGAGGTTGTAACAGGATGTAACACTGAGGTAAAAAGTCACAAACAGTGCAATCTGAAAGAACTTAGACAACAATGCAGGTTAAGTCAGAGGTATACAAAAATAAATAATCATCGTAAAAAAGAAAAAAAGAAAATCATCAGTAATTGCAACACGTGAATTACAGCAGAAAGGTTAAGCAGGATCTAATACTGAGGACCTGCACTATAATATAGTGCTATTTTTAAGTATGGTGACATAGTATAGGTTAAGTCAGAAGTGAAAAAAGGGAGTTTGATGTGTAGTATTGTAGCAAAGGATCTGCTTAAGAAAGGATATATAAAGAGGAATAGACATAGTGAAAAAAGGTAGATCAGAAAAATATAATAAGGTGGGAAAATGTAGTAGCAAGTAAGTAGTAAGCAGTGGATAGGTAAGTCAAGTTAGTAGAGGTAGATGACTAGTCTGGTCTGGAGCAGAGGCATAGCCAGCATGTTTTGAGGAGAAGTTTAATTCTGTTTTTAATTAGAGATAGAGAGGTGAGTGAGGTGATGTCATTAAGGAGAAGATTCCAGGATTTACCTACTGTATTAGAGAAGAGAGAATCCCCAGCTCTGTTATTAGGTTTTGAGGTGTGGATAAAAAGTTTGTGAGATGATCGTAAGGAATTTAGGTTTTTATAGGGGGTGATGAGGGTAGATAAACTTGGAGTATTAGAAGGTTTGTATAGGATGTTGTGGGCAATATTTAGTTGGTGAAATTTAATCTGTTGTTGTAGTTCTAACCATCCTAGCTGTTTTAAGTTTATACAATGATGGGTTCGGAATGCGTTGCCTGTAGCAAATTGTGCAATGTTATTATACGTCATTTCCAATTCTTGGATAGATTAGTAAAGATGGGAGAGGCATAAAGGAGTGTAGAGGTCAAATGGGTGAGGGCGATAGTAGTTTTAGCAGTAGGGGAAAGGAATGGTTTAACCCTATAGAGACTGCCATTTTTTTATTGACAGTTTTTATGGTATTATTGATGTGGATGTCGAAGTTCAGATTATTGTCGATGGTGACACCTAGTAGTTTGGTGGTATAGTCAAAAGATATTATAGTACCATTGATAGATGTCACTGAGAATTGAAGAGGAGAGGACTGAAGAGGAGTGAAGAGGAGAAGTTTGGTTTTCTTTGGGTTCAAAAGAAGGCACTGCTGAGTGAACCATTGTTCAACTATGTTAAATACCTTTTGGGTGAGAGCATGAAGGTCATGGGAGGATGTAGCTGAACATAATAGTGTGGAGTCGTCAGCATATTGTATACACGTGGCTTGTGGGATAACTAGATGAAGGCCATTAATAAATATGGAGAAAAGAAGGGGTCCAAGTATGGAACCCTGAGGGACACCTAAGGTAATGGGTAAATGGGAGGATAAAGTATTATGCCAAAGTACTGCTTGTTGATGTTTGTCAAGGTAGGATTGGAAAGTGGGCCTAATGACAGAGATTTTAGGATGTTTATGAGACTCTGGTGGTTTACCATGTCAAATGCTTTAGACAGGTCAATAAATAGAGCAGAAGAAAGATTATTCAGGTTTCGTTGTTTGTTAATGTAGTCAGTAAAGGACAGGAGGGCAGTGGTAGTGCTGTGTGAGGGTCTGAAACCATGTTGACAGTTGGAAAGTAAATTGTTTTTGATTAAATGGTGAAGAAGTTGTTTATGGATACATTTCTCCATGATTTTAGCTAGGGGAGAAAGTAGGGCAATGGTGCGATAGTTTGATATTTCTGTGGACTGTCCACCTTTATGTAGGGGGATAATATGGGAGATTTTCCATAAGGTGGGGATGTAACCCTCAGTAATAGTCCTGTTGACCAGTATGGAAATAGGATAGGCTATGGCATTGGATGATAGTTGTAGATATTCAGAAGGCAGTAGGTCTGCAGAAGGAGAGCATGGTTTCAGTTTCTTCAAATGGGTTTGAATAAATTCGGTTGAGACAGGTTTGAGATGAAAGGGGGTGGGGTTGAGGAGTGTGAGGGTAATGTGAAGGTATTTGATGATAACTGACTAGCTAGTGTTTGGATGGCATCTGTAAAGAAGGTATTGAAGGTATTAGCTGTATGGATGGAATTTTTCTGGTCTGTATTTTGAGGGTTTGGTGTAGTGGATACACACGGAGAGTGGAGCAGTTTTAGAGGAAACAATCAGCAGGACTGATTTGTGAAGGTAAGTTTTAAAAGTCAGATGTGGTGAAGGTCAGTGAGAAGTAATCCTAGGAAAGGTAGTAATAAACTAAGTAGTAGTAAAAAAAGTAAGGTGAGAGAACAGGAATAGGAATGCAGGTACAATAGGAGGAAATAGGGTAAGAGGCTGTGTAATACGAGGATGAAAGGGGAAAAAGCTGGGTAAGGGTGCCACCTAGTGGACAGGCCTAAAAGTGCAGGCAGATGTATGAAGGAGTTAGAGGAGAAAATCAGGGAAAGGTGGAAGATTTAGTCGGTGAGGGATTCAAAGAGGATGGGAGAGAGAGAGATTTATGTAGAGAATGGGGGGGGGGTATTCTGCTGGAAGCTTCTGGCTGCCAGAGCTCAAGATGTAACTCAGTAGCAGTGGTACACTAGTTGAAAGACAATTCAGGCAGGAAATTATATAGTACACATACTTTTCCTGTATCCTTGATATAGGAATTGTAAGGCAGTTGGTCTGTGAGGTGTAACGCAGGTAGCTGTAGGGTTTCCTTTAGTTTCTGACAGTTTAGTGCTGGAGGCACGGGTAAAGCAGGGTAACTTAAAGAGGCAAGAGAGACAAGGTAGTTAGAGAAACAGGAGTTAGCACAAAGCAAGATTTAGAGTGGGTATAAAAAGTAATCAATTACCAATACCTATATGGAGACAGCAAATATACAGGACAATAATCCTTGTAGTGCAGATACAACTAGTCATTCACAAAGGCAGAGTGTAATCATAGCAGTTCCACAAAATCTTAACAATTAGTCATTCACAGAGCAGATATATAAAGAAATGGAATTAACACTGAAAGTCTACCCTGGTAGCAGTAGATGTGATCACATAGTTAACCATTATATCAATGCTGTAGGGTAGAAACACAGAGGAAACACTTTTTGCATGAGATTATATGTCCCTAGATATTAGCAGGAACCAGAGGCTAATTGTAAAAGATGTTCCTATCTATTTAATAAGCAACAGAAGTCAGCTAATACCATGATGGGAATCAATACTATTCCTAAGTCAGGGTGTAATTAATGTTTATGAAATTAATATTGTTTCATCCTTTGATGTTAGCCAAAGCTGTTCTTCACAGCATCTGCAATGCACCCAGAACTGAACCTACAATTCACACAGAGCTATATGTATTTTTAGCATATCTAAGTAAGATTATAGATTCTTTTTTTTTAGATCCATTTTTCCTACTGCTGGAACTAAGTATCTTTCATCCACATTGCTCTTGTTTCTGCCTGCAAATCCTGATATTTTATGACTTTGAATTTCTCTGTAAGTAAGACACCGTAATCACTATGTGTAGAAGTTTATACAATCAATGCTACTTTTGTCTTTTTTTCATGGACTACTATATTTGGTTTTCTTGCATCTACTTTTTAAACTGTTGGTAATAGGTGATCCTATGTGATGTACACTTTGTCATCCTCTATAGTGCTTTGTGGTTCATGTTTCCAATGCTTCTCAGCTACTTCTATATTAATCCCCAGTGGAACAGTCTTGACAAATTATTGTGCCTTTCCATGTATAGGCCCTCTGCTATGACTATATCGCACCCAGGAAGAAGATATGCGACTACTTCCAGTTCTTTTTTCCAGAACCTATATTTGTCTGTTTCTCCCACAAGTTCAATGGACCTTGTAAACCAATGCGTACATAATCCACTGTCCTGGCTCCTATTATTAATCTTTCATCTTTTAGTTTCAACTCACCTCTCCTTATCTATTCTTCTGTCAAATCCTGATTAACATGAGGTTGTTCTAAGAGATCTCTACACTTGCCATTATATTTATGGCTTTTCCACATTTCTTTCCTTCTTACCTGATCCTTCCCCTTATATTCTTTCTTTTGTTTTGAGAGTACAGAGAGTACAGAAGTTTCATGCGGGATGGGAACAGGAACAGATCCAGGATTTGCTTAAGTATTCTTTTAGTAAGGATTTAAAGGAAGAAAGATTAGCTGCTGTTCTGATATTAAGTGGTAGGGAGTTCCAAGCTTTAGCGACAGAGTAGGAGTAGACACTTTGGTCAGAAGAAGTGGGAAGTTTGGAACAGTGAGGAGCTGTTTGTTTCTGAACCTGATGTTTCTGTTTGGGATGTACAGTTCAAGCAAATGACTGATGGCTGGACAGTATAAAGGCTTGTGAATAATATTATGTGCAGTTATTAGTTGGATGTAGGAGAGAAGGTTCAGAAGTTCAAGTCAGTTGATGGCCTGTACAGTATTATAGTGATGTGCTGAGTGTTTAGCATTTAATTTGAACTTTACAATTATAACAGCTTTCTAACTTGGCTTTTAGGGAAGTTTGTATGTTGTTCAGAATTGGGGCTCCGTAAAGTAGAGAAGGTAAGAGGTATGATTTGTTTAGTGTGATTTTTAGCAGAAGTATTTAGAAAATGCTTATTCCCATATAATAAGTGAAGTTTCTGATATGTTTTCTTGATGCTGCTTTGAACATGTAAGTCAAACTGTAGTTTGTCATCAATAGTCACACTTAGTAATTTGATTTGAGGACCTATTTCTATTTTAGTTTTATTTAAAGAAAATATATTGAATGATGTTTTATCAGGGTTGAATGATTTAGGGGTGAAAAGGAGCTTAGTTTTCTTTGGGTTGAGGATGAGTTGAGGTGTAGTGAGACATTTTTTGATTAAGGTGAAAACATGCTTTGTTTTTAGCTGTAGTTGTGTTAGAGTGGAAGAGGAGCAGATGATGGTGGAGTCATCGGCTTAATGAATGAGAGTACCTTGTCAAGAGACTATATGCAAGTCATTGATAAATATATTACAGAGTAGAGGTCCAAGAATAGATCCTTGTGGGACACCTATTGTGTTAGGCAGCAGTGGTGAGGTAGCCCCTTGCCATTTTACTGACTGCTATCTGTTACTGAGGTATCTGTAAAACCATTTAATGGCAGGGGAAGAAATGCCCAGGTTGGAGAGTTTAGAGAGAAGTCCAGAGTGAGGAGACCATATCAAAAACTTCAAAGAGTTCTTAAAGAGGTCAAGAAATAAAGCTGATACCAATTTTCCATAGTCTCTTGCTTTATTTACATTATCACTGAAAAATAATAAGGCTGTGGATGTACTGGGGCCAGGTCGGAAGCCATGTTGGGTATTACAGATCAAGTTATTATGTAGGAGGCATTGCTGTAGTTGATGGTGAATACATTTTTCAAGAATTTTGTATAGGGGGAGAATATGGCAATAGGTCAGAAATATGTTACTTTACTTGAATTGCCACCTTTATGCAGTGGGATTATGTAAGATCTTTTCCAGAGGTCTGGAACATGGGCTTCTGCTATTAATATGTTAATAAGAATATTGATAGACTAGGCTATGGTGTCAGCAGCAAGTTTTAGTTATTCTGGGTCAAGATTATATACAAAGGATGAACATGGTTTAATCTTGAATAGTAGTTTTTGATAAGAGATGTAGGGATAGGTTGGAAGTTTGGAAGGAAAAAAGGGAGGGGTTGGAAGTGGAAGAGAGTGAAGATGGATGAGATGATTTACAGTCAAGTATGTTTGGAGGACTGCTGGGGAAACTGGTTTCAGGGAGTCAGTGTGTGAGGGTGGGGGTGTGCAGCAAGGGTTTGGGGGGGTCAGTTTAGTTATGCATTCTATGAAGTAATTGTTGAACTTGATAGCCGTTTGTGGTATTTTCTGGCAGTGGTTGGGGTTCTTTCTATTTCCTGGATTTTGTAGGGATGAGATGGAAGCTCAGAATTTTTTAGGGGTATGTTTATAAGTGTCTTGAGAAGTAGTGTGGAATAGCGTTGTGTCATAGATGACTATTTTTTTAATTCAGTTAAGAAGTTGTCTACATAGTTGTAAATCATTGTCATTTCTGGTCTTATTCCATATGTTCCATGCTCAGTCTCTTTCTTCATGAGTAGTTTGCAGGATTTTTTCAGCCAAGGGACAGAATTATGTTTAATACGTTTTGTTTGGAGTGGGGCAAGAGAATTTAAAATACTTAAGAATAGGGTCTTGAATTGCTTGACAGCTTCATTAAAGGGAAGAAATTGAAGGAAGGACCAGTTTATAGTGTTTAATGTTTGAATAAAACTATCGTGGGTGAATTTTATAAGGTTGCAGGTGGATTTAAATTTATGGTCTTTATGTAATTGTATGGAAGCCCTGTCTGTATAACCTACTGAATGGTCACTTAAAGAATGTGACAGTGTACCAGATGAAAAGTAGTTAGAAGGGTTAGAGACTATTATCCAATCCAGGTTGGACTGCTGAGCATTATTTTTGCTGTGTCTTGTAGGAGAATTGATTAGTTGGGTGAAGCCAAAGTGATTTATCTATTGGTCAGGTTACTTGAGGAGAGAGACTGCCAGTCTATATTGACATCACCTTGTATGACTGTTTCATTATGGATCGAGTCTGAAACTCAAGATAATATTTTCTCAAGAACTGGAATGTTGTGCCCTGGAGGGATGTATATAATAATAAAGGATACATTTTTGGGCTTATTAATTTTAAGGAAAGAGATGAAGATTTCTGCATTAGAAAAATTAGGAATGGTACCTGAAAAGGGGGTAACTGTATAATTGTTTGAGTAAATTAAGGCAATTCCTCCTCCTTTCTTGTGTGTTCTGTTGCATCTAATTATGTCATAATCTGGAGGGAGGATTTCAGTATTTATCATTTTAGGGGTTATCCAGGTTTCAGTGGCAGCAAGGAAGTCAGGTTTATAGTGGTTAATCCAGGCATGGAAGTTGGAGATTTTATTTCTTATGCTTCTGAGGTTGGTGGTTATTACCTTTAGAGTTTTAGGTTGTTGTTTGTGGTTAACAGTGTATGTGGGACCTGGGTTTGGGTGGATGTCAGGGCACTGAGTTATGATAGTAAAGTATGGGTTTAGCATTTTGGGGGAGCAATTTGGTAAGATGATTACTTTTTCTTTGTAATTTGTGTAGCATTTGATTATTTTAGGCTTATAGTATAGGACCGTGGAAGTGGGAAACAAGCTAGGTGAGATGGAATAGCTAGGGGGAGCAAGGAGATGAGTGATGAGGTAATGGTATTAGAGGTGTAAGATGTATCTTCTGAAGGAGTTTTGCAACATGAAGAGATGAAGGAAGAGGTGAAGGAGGATACTAAAGAAAAAGTAGGATAACATGACTTCAGTGTAATGAGATTGACTAGGATGGATGGAGAGGAAATGAAGGATGATAATAGAAAGGAAGAGAATGAAATGGAGTGGTTAGTAAGCTATATGGTAGTGTTGTGCAAGTAGCTACTTAGAGTGAAGAGGTTTGATTGGACTGTGACGTAATGGGTGGGGATTATATCCTAAATGGAAGTGGGTATCTAATAATAACCAGGGAGATAGTGTTTTAATCAGGTAAGTTGTTAGGCACAACAGTCCCAAAATTAGGAGATAAGCCAATTAAACAGGGATGTACTGCACTGCTTCTGCTTTATAGAAAGAGTAGAAAAGGGAAAAGAGACTGTCAAGGTGTGTGTATTCACGCTGGTTCAGCACCTGTACAAAGTTCAAGTTATAGTTAAGTACAGGTCTTGTGAATTTACTTGCAAGTTGCTCTTTAGTTTAGAAAGGTTCAAATTTAAAGCATAATTCAGGGTATATGCAAACAGTTGCAAAGTCATAATTTTCATCAGCAGCTGTCTCATTTTTTCATCCAAGTAAATGAGAAGCCATATTTTGAGGAGATGTATTTAAAGGACTAGATGTACTGAAAATGCTGTTTAATACTTTAGGGTACATGCAAGCAGTTGCATGGTATTAATTTTCACCAGCAGCTGACTCATTTTTTCATCCAAGCAAATGAGAAGCCGTATCTTGAGAGGATGTATTTGATTGACTAGTTGTACTGAAAATAGTGTTTAGTATACAACATGGCTGACTAGTGTGCACAGAACTGTAATGGCATGGCAAGGGGAAACAACTATGCAGGGGAAGGAAAAGAAAGAGGAAAAGTCTTCCCATTATATTGTGTTGTCAATGCTACTAAGAAAATCCCAGGAGTCATTCAGTATATGGGAGTTGGAAACCAAAAGAGGCTTTAACATCCTGTCTATTTAGAGTACCAAGGGGTGGGGTTTTGAACCCTGAGTGGCCACAATGGGTGTAAAAGGTGGTTAAAGAAAGGTCTTTGGGGATCTTTCAGATTCAGAAAATAGTCAGGATCAAAGGCCTTGAGTTGTTAAAAAATTCATGCTCAGGTTTAAAAATCTTGCTCTGGAGGAAAAACATCCTCCAATTGTAAATCAGTCTTTGCAGTGATGAGGCTGGGATCATCACTGAATCATTTTAGAGAACAACTTTATTTTTTGAAGGTGAATTGTATTGACAGGAAAGAGATGTTGCTATGGGTGTGGCTTTCACCCCAGCTTTTTTATTTATTTATTTCATTTATTTATTTAACATTTTTTTTACTGGGAAAGTTCAACTTGGAAGGAAGCCAACTTTCAGCAGAGGCCCGGGGAGAAATGCTCCAGATGCATGTTTTTGTAAAGTGGGAGGAAACAGGAGCACCCATAGGAAACCCACATGAATACAGGGAGGACATGCAAACTCCACACAGATGGCACCCCAGCCGAGACTTGAACCAGAGAACCTCTTGCTAGTCTAGCCATGTTAAGTTGGGAAAGGCAGTTTGTTTTCTCCTCCCCTTTTCTCCAACATTGTGGTCTATACCTATACTATTTGGATGATAACTTCATCCTGTGGTTTGGACCACATGGCATCATTCCTGAATTCGCTGATTTTCTGATGTACACCACCAACCTTTTAAAGTTTACCTATAAATTTGACAGCCACGAGATTAATTATCTTGACTCAACAATTAGAAAGACTGGCTGTCATTTCTTATCTACTATTTACAGGCAACTTAGTAATGGTTATCTTAATTTTAGCAGTTTTCACCCCAGTTCTCTTAAGAAGGGACTGGTCAAGGACCAGTTTATAAGACTTGCAAAGATGGTTTCTTGTAATGATGTTTAGCTCAAGGAAAAAGCAAAACTTGAAAATATGCTCTACGATAAGGGATATCCTAAGAAATTAGCTAAGGGAATGAGGAAGTTACTAAAGCTCTGGACACTAGGTATAAACCCCTTTTAGGGGTTGGATTAACTATTAGTAATCTGAGGGTTTTACCAAGTGAATCAAATTGTGAAAACAACTTTGATAGAGCTCTTGTTTTCCTTTGTTTTCCAGTTATCTATAAAACTTTTTTGGGGTCATCATTGAATTGTTTATTTCATATTTTTCCTATTATGTTTATCTGAATATCTTTCTTTTTCTTTTTTTTTTTAATTCTTTTTATTTGTTTATAAGAGTATTAGACATCCAAAGACAGTAAAACAAAACAACATGAACTATATACAAGCTTAACTATGTACACTTATACAATGCCCAAAAATATCACAAGTGAATCTTGGTAATGTTACAATAATTTCAGAATATATTCAAAAAACATCCTCCAATATTCTTTAAGATAAGCTTTCTGATTTGGTTTGTGAAATAGATACCTATGAGCCTTAAGTTGTTTAATTGCTAGTATCTTAAACCCTTCCCAGGATAATGAGTGCCTGTTTTTCCAGTTAAGTGTGATGTAATACTTTATTAACATGAGTATGGAAATTAAAATTCTGAGTTGTACCTTTGATAGTCCAGGAGGGGGGGGGGTATGTAACAGTGTAAATTTCCAAGATAAAGTTGATTTTACGTAGCCTATTTTTTCTAACTGGACTCTTAGGGCACACCAAAGTTTGTATGAACATTTACAGCTCCAAAATATGTGTAGGAGATTATCTTTTTGATTTTGGAAGAATTGGCACTGAGGAGAAGAGTTAGGGTAAATTTTATTATGTTAGGGGTAAGATAAGCATTGCTCAGTAACATAAGCTGGGTATAATTGAGCTTTTTTTAGGGGTATGAGATTGGACTCACTCTTGATGGCATTCAATATTTGATTGTGAGAGATAGAGGGATCCTGTTTCAGCCAGTAGTTAGAGTATATAGGCTCCTTTTGTGTTTTAAAGGACACAATGATTTTGTAGGTGTTTGAAATCATTTTCTTTTTGAGAAGGAGAAGGTTCCAAATTACTTTGCAGGAGGAGATATCTTTATCTGATAGCAGAGGGTGGTCTAAGAATTTATGGGATAATTCCATGATTTGTCTTAGTATAATTGTATACTTTTTGGGAAGATTCAAAAGTTCTTATATCTGAGATCGAGTGGTGCTTAAAGGAGAGGAGGTCTATAATATTTTTATCCTTCAGAAGGGGGAATTGAGCTAAGTTTAGCATAATCCCATTCATTTTTAGGTTAGGATTAAGATGGAGTGGTTGTAAAATATTAAAGGCAGGGGTCAGCTTTAGGGAGTGAAAAAGTTTTTGTAGTGTTCCTATTTTGGTTTTTATGTCGCTCTGTATCTTGATTTTGCCCAAATTTTCTTTATTTAAGAAAGGAAGAGCTAAGGGGTTAAAATTCAGTGATTTAATATAATTGTTATAGATTATGACCCACGCTGGATACCATATGTTGGAATCCCTGTTGAATGTAGCTATGTTAATTATCCTACTGCAATTTATAATTTTGTAATATAATTTAAAATCTGGCAGTCCTAGACCTCCTTGTTTTTTTGGGTATGAAAGTTTAGAGTGGCTAATCCTAACAGATTTAGGGGTCCATATACATTTTGAAAGGGATGAGTATATATTTTTGAAGAATTTGTTGTGTAAGATAATATTTGTTGCATTGAAAATATAAAGAAATCTGGGAAGTATGTTCATTTTAATGATTGCTATTCTTGCGAGGAAGGGTAGTTTAAAGTTGGCCAATCTGTTTAAATCATTTTGCACATTCGACCATAATCTAGTCATATTACCCTGGTAAAATGCTGTAGAGTCCTGAAAGAATGAGATTCCTAGATAATGGAAATGTTGTTTAATGTTTATACCTTTAGATGGGAATATGCTTGGATATTGAGTGGACATATTAATAGGGAATATTAAGGGTTTGTCTTTATTTAATTTGTAGTTTGCCAATTTGGAAATGGTATCAATGGAAGACAAAATTTTCTCAAGGTCAGAATTAGGTAAGGTAAAATAGATGTTTAAATCCTCAGCATAAGCTGATAAGGAGATTTTTGTGTTGTATAACAAAGGAATGTGATTAAAGGTTTTCTGTTTGATTAATAGAAATAAAGGTTCAATGAAAAGGTTAAATAGAAGGGGAGAAAGGGGGCATCCTTGCCTTGCACCGTTTCTAATGTCGATCCTGGATGATACTTGTTTATTTATTTGCAAAACAGTGTATGCATTAGAATAAAGAATTTTAATGATGTTAATGTATAAGTATGGTATACTGAAGTGAGGGAGAGCATCAAACAGAAAGTCTATGCTGATTCGGTCAAAGGCTTTGGATGCATCTATGGCCAGGGTGTAAATAGGGATTTTAGCGAGAGTAGAGAGCGATATCAAGGCATCTAGTGTAAGAGTGTGATCAACAGTTTGTCTATGAAGAATAAAGCCTGATTGTTCGGGTGATACAATATTGAGAATGACAGTCTTAAGTCTATTACCTAGGATTGTACCCAAGATCTTCATATCTAAGTTACGATAGAAATAGGCCTATACTTCCAGGGTTTTTTTTGTGTCAGAATTAGGTTTTGGAATAAAAATAGTTCTTGATGCATTTAGATGAACGTCTTTTATTCCAAAGTGGATAATATGATTAAAAAGCTGAAGCAAGGCACTAGAGATTTTAGATATAAGCATTTATAGAATTCGGCCGTGAAGCCATCTGGGCCAGGGGCCTTGCTAATTTTCAGGTTGTTGATAGTGTAGGTAATTTTTTGTTGTGTAATTTCCCTGGCTAGGATGTCTTGTTGATCTTTAGTAAGCTGGGGGAAAGTTAACTTGTTTAAGAAGCTTTGAAGCTCTGCTTTGTCTATAGGACTTTCCGGAGGGCTATATAGTTGGGAATATATTGATTCAAAGAGTTTACATATTTCTTGTGTAGTCTGATACCTTATCCCCTGATAATGAATTTCTGATATAGAAGGAGATGGTTTGTTTTGATTTAAGATTCTGGCTAGAAACTTAGAAGGAAATTGGGCCCATTCAGAGTAGTTGGCTAAGGTTTTTATTTCCTGAAAGGAAAGATTCTCAGCATGAAGAGATAGAAGTTCCTCTTGTAGTTGAATTATTTCCTTCTCAGATTGGGGAGATTAGTTTGTTTGGATTTCGGCTTCTAACTTAGTTATTTTATCTGATATGGATGATTCGTTCTTGATGTACAGTTTTTTTGCAGTATGATGCTTTGTTTATAAGCATTCCTCTAATCATTCCCTTAATGGAAGATGAATCAGAATTTAAAGATTGAAGGAATTGATCTAGGTAGGACTCAATTTCTGAAAGTATGTCTGCCTTCTTTAGAAGGTTAAAATTTACCTGCCACCAAATGGCTTTGGTATTTGAAAGTGTTTTGGAAGACCAGTGAGTAGAGAGGAAAAGTTTTGAGTGGTCCGAGAGAAATCTGGGATCAATATTAAATGAGATGTCAAAGTTATTAAGTATTGAGGAAATTAGGAAGACGTCAACCTAGACCAACTCTTGTGACAGCTAGAAAAGAAAGTGAATTTGTTATTATTTGAGGGGCCATTGTGATAAATGTAAGGATCATATAAGCTGAAATCCTCCTTAAGTTCGGAAATAGTTAAGGTAGCGTATTTATTATATTTAGCATTAATATTGGACATGTCTGTCATCGGATCTTGTATAGAATTCCAGTCCTCTCCCACTATGTAGTAATGGTTAGGAAAAGATGATAGTATTTTATAAATTGTCATAAGGAAGTTTTGTTGTCTGGTGCATGGAGCATAAATATTAATAAATAGGATAGGTTTATCTAGGTATGTATACCGAGTAGTGAAATAGCACCATCTACCCTCTTCATCAGAGTCATAGTTAATTATGTCTTGTTAGAATTAATTTTTGATAATTATAACAACCCCCACACTATTAGTTTTTGTACCTGATGCAATAATAGTTTTAATCCATCGCTTCTCTCGATCCTGTTCCCACTGATCATTAGATAGATGAGTTTCTTGGATGAAAATTATGCTTGATAAAGATTTAAACACCAGATGCATAAGAAGTTTTCTTTTCTTAATTGCTTGTAACCCTTTAATGTTTCATGACTCTAATTTCAGCATCTGTGATTTTATTATTTATTAAATAGAAGGATATAGGTGGAGCATGTAGGATTATTTGAGTATAGATGAATGGTAAACCAGTATGTTTGGGAAAAGATAAGAAACCCTTCCTGCTCAAAACCCGTGCCTAACCACCACCCTTCTAGCCCGGAAAAGACTGGGATATTAGGTGTTGTATCAGTAAAGAAATACAAATTACATAAAACTTGTAGTGAAACTATTATAGTGAGACTAAACTATCCCATCATGAACCAACAATATCTACAGAATCTAAAATGCATAACAATCCCAAACAGATTAGAAAACCAAACTCATAGCTCAGCAAACTTAAGCTTAATCAGAGAGTTTAATTATATATGTATGCAAGTATTAACTATATCTATAAGTAATGCATACCACCAAATTCTATTAAATGAGAGAAATTTTCATCATGAGTATGCAATTTTTTTTTTTGAAAGAAACCATAACCGTGTCCGTTAAGTAAGTGTTGTTGGTGTTAAGGTAGAGTTTCCCCTTCGATGCTTGTGAGTGTTTTTAGTGTAAATATTTAACAATTAGATGTGAGGCATCTCAGAATCGAAGTAGTAACCTAGAACTGCAGCCTAGATTTTCCAAAGCACCAGGAAGACTCAAGTCTAAAATGCTGTGTTATGTTCAGAGTACATGCAATGTTTTGAGTACAAACTAGGTTAAAACATTATAGAGATATATCTTTCAATTCCAGTCTCATTAAATACAAAGTTAATACAATCCCCATGTTGTTAGTCAAATAACTGCCTTCACATTTTGAATTGCGTTTAACCAACAGTTAGTTATATATGTAAAACTTTTTTGACTATGCTATTAACCAGCATATATCATCAGCTATTTAAAAAAAAAAACCCACACAGAGAAAATGACATTCATTATAAATCCTGTCATGAGTATTCATACAATGTTGCCCGGAGTATCACTATAACTATTAAACCCGTGGGTAAGCAAGGTAGAGAAAAGGCAGTTTGTTTATATACCAGAATGTATAGTTCGATACTACCCATTAATCACAAGCATTGCTTAAATTTTGTTCACAAGCTACCCCCAATAAATCCTGCACGTAAAAATCGTTGGCGTTATGAATCAAAAACTGGTTGGTCCTCTTCTACACAGGACTTCATGAACTGTATCTGTAGTCTTTTCCATCATAGGACCAAGCCTTGCCCAGGTAATGTAAATGGGTTGCTCTTGGATCTGTTATTACAGCAGAGATTTCTCGAAGGCTTCCCTTCCGCCCATCTGCATAGAAAGTGTAATATGTTCACAAACCTGTCCCTCAAAAGGCATGTAATTACATTCTAAAAACCTTAATCACTGTTAAGACAGCTCCCCCGTTACGTGATGGGGAGATGAAGCGAAGCTGTCCCTTTAAATAATTTGTGATGTTCCTCCTCGATATGTATCTTAATTTTCGGTGCCTATTTCTTTGAGACATCATGGAATTATGGAAGAGCAAGGGTCAAGGAGTGTCATGGAGCTGAAGTTCATGGTGGATGTGGAAGTTGTAGTCCCTAGATAGAAACCCGGATCCATGAGGCAGAGAGGCCCGCCCCCCAGCCAGCGACCAGACAAGAGGAAAACCAGGAGACTACGGCGGATCAAGAAAAGAACTGAAAACATCCTCCGAGCTTCGGCACCATCATCCAGGACTGGGTAAAACATACAAAAAGGAGAAACACACTGAAGTAAGTCAGTGATTTTGTTGTGCTAGATCTGGAGATTCATTAAATGCTTTAAAAAAGACCAAAGTGGCTTCCTTACTGTTTACTGCTGATAATTTGCATCCTTGGTGTTGAAAAATCAGAGTGTTTGGATACTTCATCTGAAATTGTATTTGTTTTTGTATTAAATATGCACAGAAGGGTGCCAACTTTTGTCTCCATTTTTATCTGTGTAGGAAGGTCTGATGCTAGGTATATTCTGGCTCCATTCCAAACTATATATTTTTTTGTTTTAGCTGCAAGTAACATTTTGTTAACGTGCTGGTATTTTAGAATTTTGGCATAGACAATTCTAGGATTTTTTTGGTCTGAAGATGGTCTGAGAGCCCGGTGAGCTCTTTCGACTATTATCTGGTCTATAAAGGGAGCATTGTCCAGGAATAAAGCAAAGATATTGATAATGGTTTCTGGAAGAGTGTTATGTTCAATCCATGGCATTCAGGAATACCTCTTACTATGATATTGTTGCGCCTGGATCTGGCTTCAAGGTCCAAAAGTTTCTGTTGCATAACCAGCATAGTTTTGGCATTGGAATTATGATCTTTTTGTAACTGTTCTATTTTGATTTCATTATCCATAACCTTTGCTTCAGTTTTGTCAGTTCTTGTAAGTATTATGTCTATGAAATCCCCAAAGGTTTGTAGTTGAGTGGAAAAGTTTTGTATTGCAGATTGTATAGGTTGCAATGCCAATTTTAATTCATCCATATTAGTTGGGTCTGTTTTCATTTTGCCAGTAGGTTTTGTATTTTCCTGTTGTTTACCTGTTCTTGCCCTTTTGGGTAGTGTTTCTTTTTCCGGAGATGCAATTGTAGAGTATTTTGCTTTTATAGTTTGAGCGTCCATCTGTATAGAATCCTGTGACACATTAATTGTTTTGGACTATAATTTTAGTATATTTTTTCCAAAAAGTGTGATTTTCAACTGTGAGGCATTTTTATTGTACTTTTACTGTTCTCACTTAGATTCTATTATTTTTAACTGTGTGAAGATTGACATCGCATTGTCCCTTTAAGGGTTGAATTTTACTTTTGGACAGATGTTACTTAAATGTGAGGGTGTCATAGACTTAATTAGTTCTGATGAAGTCCATTTTCATGAAGGACTAAAGCACTTAACTTCTGATACATTGCACTTACTTTTCAGGTTGTTACTAAAACTTATTTGTACCCTTGCCTGAACTGTTCCTAGTGTCAAGGTCCGATTTTGTGCATCCCTTTTGGTGGTTATTTGGTCAAGCTGGTGCACAGGTGTGTTTTTGTTCACTGTTGAAAATATAATCTTGGCATACACTGATTTTTATATATAATTTGATAAGCATGAAACATTTTTCTTATTTTCCTGTCAAACTGATCCAATACCTCTTGGGGCCAGTCAATCATGTCCAAACTGTAAGTTAGAACAGGAAGAGCAAATTGGTATATAGCCTGGACTTTATTCCTAGATGTCAAGGCTGTTTTCTGTATTAGTTTAGTTTCAGTCTTCTTAAGTACTCCTTTCTGAGTTTGATTCACATTTGTTCGTGTTTTGTTGCTAATTCTTCATCAATTCCCAAACATTTATACACTTCTTCCTTTTCAAGTTTCTTTATATCACATTCCTGTCCCATACTAATATTTTCTTGGTGCTGCAACTTTCGTCTTTAAACATTGCTTTTGCACATTAAGACCAAATGACATTCTTATATTATCTGAGAAGGTTTTAACCACTTGCAGTTGTGCTTTTGACTCATCTGATGAACTATACAGTTTTAAGTCATCCACAAAAAGTAAATCAGAAGTCTTTAAGCAAAGTTGTTTTCTGGGAGTCAAATTGTAACCATGACTTAATTTGTTAGGTAAACAGCTTAATGGGTCAACAGCAAGATAAAACAATAGCAGTGACAAAGAATTACATTGTAATATCCATCTCTGAATGTTTATCCCTGGGATAATAATGTGTCCCTTTTATGGCTTGGCTACAAAGCAGTTTGCCACTGTTTCATGGTCACTGTAATGTAGTTGATCAATGTAGGATGTATCATATACATCTGTAAGCACTCCTTTATCCATAAATGGGATGCTGTCAAATACACTTTTGTAATTTATCTATGCCATATTTAGATTCTTCCCTTTTTACAATTCTCTATTACTTTATTTAGCAACACATGATTCATTGTTCCACAAGACTTTTTTTTGTGACCCTTTTGTTCTATTGCCATGATTGAGTTTTTTTTTTTCTAAATTACTATAAACTGCATTGGTTCTAGTTTATAATCTGTGCATTGTCAAAATGCAAGTTATTGGTCTAAAGTTTTTTTAATGGCTTACAGGTTCACTGTTAAGGAGGAGTATAATTTTCCTGTTGTTATTTAGGCTGCGTCTGTTTGGGGTGTGCATATAAGTATTTTTTACTCAGGGTTAAATTTTGGTTTGGAGATAACAATGCTTTTAGCTTAAAGTTACATACTGCATCTGGGCCTGGACCTTTCTTAATTTTGTTTCAGTTTCCCTGGCTGTTACTTAAGCAATAACTGATGACGTGGTGTGGTATATTGAAGATTTACCCACCAATGGTGTGGTTTATTCACAAAGGTGAAGCCCGAGTGATTAAATAAAGCCAACCATGGATAAATCTTCAATATACCACAACCATGGAGTCGGTTATTGTTATTATACAATGACATTATTTAAGAAAAAAAAACTTCTTCTTCTTTCGGCTTTTCCCTGTTAGGAGTCGCCACAGCGGATCATCTGTCCGCTCATGACTGGCAGTGGAGTTTTACAGTGTCGAGTTGCCAGCCCGGCACCCAACCTTCCACAGAAGGCACACACATGCACACACTCACACCTAGGGCCAATTTAGAGTGTCCAATCCACCTACTGCATGTCTTTGGGATGTGGGAGGAGACCGGAGCACCCGGAGGAAACCAACATGACCACAGAGAGGACATGCAGACTCCACACAGAAGGGACCCAAGCCGAGGATCGACCCGAAGAACCTTTTGCTGTGAGGTGGCAATGCTAACTGCTACACCACCATGGCTGCCCTAAGGAAAAAAAATACTTACTTTTCTTAAATAATGTCTTTGTATAACGGCGCATTACTGTTCTTCCACCAGTGGTGGTATACTGCTTCCTTGTGTTGATGTACTGAGCATGCGTATGGAACTTGTGTTCCCATGCATACCCAGTATATCAATGCTTTGAAAAGAAAGCAATGGAGAAAAGAAAATCTCCATTGCTCCGTTTTTTTTTTTTTATTAAAAATAAAAGTTTTGGACACCTTATACCAATGGAAAAAAGTTCGTGCAACCGGACCTTTTTCCATTGGTATATTGTGGGATTTACAATGGGCATGATGGCCAATCAGTGTGCACATTTTGGAATATTAATGGGGGGTCATCCTATTTCATATCCTGTAAATTTGAACTCCTTACTGTTTCTTTTATTTTTTTTATCCAGTCAGCATCTTTGTTATGTTCCACAGGGACTTATCAAACATTTCTCCAACAAGTGTCAATTTCTTCTTTTTTGGTGGTGCTTCTATTCCTTTTGTTTTGATTTCCAGTTTCTATAAAACTTTTTTGGGGTCATCAATGAATTGTTTATGCTATATTTTACCTTTATATATTTATACATATATTTCTGCACCAGCTGAAATCTTTAGATTATTATTTGCAATAGTGTATGGTCTGTTCTGATACTGTGCATTGCTTTTACCACATCTATTATTCAAAGTATTTTTGTTGATCTGTTCCCTTTTCAGCATTCTTCTAACAGTGACACTTCTTGTTTTAATTGTTTTGTCTGTTCAGTGTTTCCATGATGGCATTTTATTTCTTCACTCCCTTTCCCTTATTGTTCTATGTTTTTGTGCTAAGACTTTGTTATTAATTTAGATGCATGTGATATATCCTGTTTACTTGTGTTATATCACATGAATTTCTGTTAATAGTCTTGTTTGCTATGTTCATCTGTTTTATCAGCTTTCAAACATTTTGGATCTTATTTACTTTCTGTAATCTATTTCTTTCATCAGTTTTAAAAATGTGTCTATCCGTGTTTATTAAATCAAGCAGCACCTCCCTCTGATCATTTTCTTCTAAACTGAGAGCACATTCTTTGCTCTTTGTTTCCTGCAGATTTCCACAGAACATTCCAGAACATCTTCCTGTAACATGTCCTGCTCAGCTGCCTCCTGTGCCATCTGCTGCTCCTTCACACTGGAACTGATTGGCACATCACTGCACAATATTGTCTGCATCAGAGTTGCCACTGTTTCCTGCTCCTTTCCATGCTGTGCAACTCCAACTGAACTTTTGTACCAGATTCCTACTGAAGGCTCCAGAGCATCATCATGTGGCAAGTCATTAAATGCCTCCCATTCCACCTGTTTTTCCTTAGTTTGGAGACTCATTGTTCCATCATGCTGTGACAGTATCAAGTTGGATTTTCTAAACTAAATCCTTCATTTCACAGGTAATCCCTGACTTCAGTTTCTATATCTTTAACTTTTCCATTATTAATCCTCTTTTCTACTTTCCCTTTTGTTTTCTTATTTTTTGTATTGTGAAATTTTCCATATCTGGGAGCCTTTGCCTCTGTGTTTCTCTTCCAATATCTTTGGGACTGCCTTTTTTTGTATTGATCAGTTTTGCTTTCTTCTATGCCTAAATAGCATAGCACTTCAAATCTCTTTTCCTTTCCCATGTCCATATTTCTTCTTCAGATATCTCCTGCTCCACCTGTTTCTCCTTAATTTGGGGACTCATTTTTCCAACATAGTGTGACATTACCTGCATTGTATTTTCCACACTTAATCATTCACTTTGCAGGTGTTCCATAAGTTCAGTTTCTATTTGTTTGAGTTCTGCTTTACTAATCTTCTGTTCTACATTTCCGGTTTGTTTTCTTATTTTTGTACAGTGAAATGTTCCATATCTGGGTGCCTTTGCCTATATTTCTATTGAAATATCTTTGGAGCTACTTTTTTGTATTGATTTGTTTGGCTTTCTTCTTTGCATAAACACTGCACCATATCAGACCTCTTTTTATTTCCCATGTCCATGTTTCTTTTTAGACCTCTCAAAAATCTTAGCGTTTTGTTCTTTATATTTTTTGCACTTCCTCTGTCACTTCTTTATCCAGGTGGCTCAAAGTTTCTTTGTCTATGTAATGTTTTCCATGGATCTGTTGATTACTGAACACAAATTTGCATTTGAATCTTTTGACAGTTTTTTATGCACAAGTATTTTTCTTTCCTCTAATCTCTCCCTTAATCTTTCTGAATAATCTCTGTCTGCTGATTCTGGGCTTCTTGTGTAATATTTTGTTCTTTATATTTTTTGCACTTCCTCTGTCACTTCTTTATCCAGGTGGCTCAAAGTTTCTTTGTCTATGTAATGTTTTCCATGGATCTGTTGATTACTGAACACAAATTTGCATTTGAATCTTTTGACAGTTTTTTATGCACAAGTATTTTTCTTTCCTCTAATCTCTCCCTTAATCTTTCTGAATATCTTCTGTCTGCAGATTCTGGGCTTCTTGTGTAATAGTAACAATACAAATGTTCTTCCTTATCCTCAATGGTCACCTCTGTCACCTTTATGGCTCTTTTTTGGCCTGTCATTTTTTTCTGATTTTTGTGGACTACTATGAACTTCTACAACGGGAAGTGGAGGGCATCCTAATCTCCTATACAGATAGTATGATGCTTCTATACTACTCTTTGATAACCATATGCATTCCCACAAATAGTTATCTCTAAATGTTTTCTATACGTGTTTAAGGTCTCCCCTTAAATATCTGTATGAGACAATGTACAAGTTCATATGTTTAACTTTTCATAATAACTTAAACTTTCATATCTGTGGATGCCCTTGATATATTTCTACTGCATTTTTTCCTCTGTACTCATGCTAGTTTTCTTATTAGGCCTTCATATTATTATTCCTACTATAGGTGGAATCTAATGTAACTTGTAAACAATAATTTCATCACTTCTGATTTCCTACACTTTATACAACTTTGTTTATAGCCTATAGTTGTAAAACTATCATTAACTATTAGGTTGACATGATCAGGAAAAACTCAAAGCTAGATCTATTAGTATACCCCCTTAAATGAATCCACAACTTCAATCGCTGTCTGCTGTATTAAATATTCCCCCTTCGATGTATGTCTCCCAAAACTCAATGCTTAGTTTTTGCTGTATTTATTAGGGTATTATTCTCATGTGCCCATCTGGTCAGTTTAGTCAAGTGTTTTTTTCTTTTTTTGCAGGCATGCCCTATCTGTAAGTAGTCAGTTTTTCCATTTTCAAGTCATCTGCATACTGAGTGTAGAACACCTCAGATAAAAAAGATAAATCTGAAAGATACAGCTTAAACAAGTATGGGCCTGCAAGACATTATGACTGTAATCTAGACTTTTACCTGCCCAGTTGCTGTATGACACTTCCCAAGTCAATCATTTTTTATGACCCTATCAAAGGCTGAAGATAGAGCTACATAAATTACATCACAACACACTTTTTTATTTATAGCTGTTATTATATTATTATCAAATCATGTTACAGATAGTTATAGACCTTTTTTAAATGGGTCTACCTGGTATTATTGAATCCCCACTTACCCAAAACTTACATTCACTAGACAACTTCACCGCAAACTTATTTTAACAAACACCCAGATCACCGCAGGTTGTACTCCAGGAAACTAACCACTTGGCCACCATGGTAATCTTTGCCCTTTCCCCCACTATAGTGCAATCTCGGAGTTGGTATATTTAGCTAGGATGTGTGGGTGCAACACCCCCCCCCCCCACTTGGGTGGGTTTAATCTGTTTTGTTCATTTTTTTTTTTTTGTGGTGGCCAAGAGGTTATTTTCCCAGAGTACAACTTCGGTGATCCGGGTGTCCGTTAAAAGACATTTTCAGTGAAGTCGTCTTGTGAATGTAATTTTCGGGTAAGTAAGAATACGATAATGTGAAGTAGACCCATTTTAAACATATGGATGCTGATATTTAGTTTCAAGTCCAAACACTTCCAATTCTGACAATAATTGATATAAATTCACCTTCTCTGTTATATTTCTATGACAACAAAAGTAGACTTATGGGTCTATGTGAGTCTGGGTTTTTCCTTTTCTCTTTCTCTTACATATGTTTTTAACAAGTGCATGTCTGTAATCTTCAGGAATTTATTCACCATTAAATGATCTACTGAATAAGAAAAATGTAATAATGCTGTAAGTTCCTAAAGAAGTGTTCTCACATCATTATTACTAATTCTATTTTCTCTTTACATTTTCCCTTAGGGTTGAGTTCATATAGTACTTTTTCAACATATTCTAATTTAATTTCAGTATATGAAGTTTCCTATATGTTACTATCACAAATTACCACCACCTTTGTAGAGTTAAACTGCATAAGATTTTGTAAATCCATCTATAATCATCATCTTCTTTCGGCTGTTCCCGTTAGGGGTCGCCACAGTGGATCATCTGTTTCCATTTCTTCCTGTCCTCTGCATCTTGCTCTGTCACACCAACCACCCACATGTCCTCTCTCTCCACATCCATAAACCTTATCTTAGGCCTTCCTCTTTTCCTGTTACCTGGTAGCTTCATCCTTAACATCTTTTTCCCAATATACTCAGCATCCCTCCTCAGCACATGTCCAAACCAATGTAATCTTGCCTCTCTGGCTTTGTCTCCAAACCTTCCAACCTGGGCTGACCCCCTAATATACTTATTCCTAATCCTGTCCAACCTCATCACAGCCAGTGCAAATGTTAACATCTTTAACTTTGCCACATCCAGCTCAAACTCCTGCCTTTTTGTCAATGACACTGCCTCCAACCCATATAACATAGCTGATCTCACTACCCTCTTGTAGACCTTCCCTTTCACTCTTACTGGTACTCGTCTGTCACAAATCACTCCTGACACTCTTCTCCACCCACTCCATCCTGCCTGTGCTCTCTTCTTCACCTATCTTCCACACTCACCATTATTCTGAACTATTGATCCCAAGTATTTAAACTCATCCACCTTCGCCACCTCTACTCCTTGCATCCTCCCCATTCAACTATCCTCCCTCTCATTCACACACATATATTCTGTCTTAGTCCTGCTGACCTTCATTCCTCTCCTCTCTAGAGCATATCTCCATCTCTCCAGGATCTCCTCCACCTGTTCCCTACTCTCACTACAGATCACAATGTCATCTGCAAACATCATAGTCCATGGGGACTCCTGTCTGATCTCGTCTGTCAACCTGTCCATCACCATTGCAAATAAGAAAGGGCTCAGAGCTGATCCTTGATGTAATCCCACCTCCACCTTAAACGCATCTGTCACTCCCACCACAGACCTCACCGCTGTCACACTACCCTCGTACATATCCTGTACCACTCTTACATAGTTCTCTGACACTCCCGACCTCCTTATACAATACCACAACTCCTCTCTAGGCACCTTGTCATATGCTTTTTCTAAGTCTACAAAAACACAATGCAACTCCTTATGACCTTCTCTGTACTTCTCCATCAACACTCTCAGAGCAAACATCACTAATCATCACGTCCCTTCTTATCCTAGCTTCCACTACTCTTTCCTATAACTTCATGCTGTGACTGATCATTTTAATCCCTCTGCAGTTACTACAGCTCTGCACATCACCCTTATTCTTAAAAATTGGTACCAAAACACTTTTTTGCCATTCCTCAGGCATCCTCTCACTTTCCAAGATTTCATTAAACAATCTGGTTAAAAACTCCATCGCCATTTCACCTAAACACCTCCATGCTTCCAAAGGTATGTCATCTGGACCAACAGCCTTTCCATTCTTCATCCTCTTCATAGCTATCCTTACTTCCTCCTTGCTAATCCATTGTACTTCATGATTCACTATCACCACATCACCCAAGCGTCTCTCCCTCTCATTCTCTTCATTCATCAACCCATCAAAGTACTCTTTCCATCTCCTCAACACACTCTGAGTATGTTTCCCTCATTATCCTTTATCACCTTTACCTGCTGCACATCTTTCCTAGCTCGGTCCCTCTGTCTAGCCAATCGGTACAGGTCCTTTTCTCTCTCCTTAGTGTCCAACCTTTCATACAACTCTTCATATGCCTTATCCTTAGCCTTTGCCACCTCTCTCTTTGCCATGCACCTCATCTCCTTATACTCCTGTCTACTTTTTCCATCTCTCTGACAATCCCACTTCTTCTTTGCCAACCTCTTTCTCTGTATACTCTCCTGTACTTCCTCATTTCACCACCATGTCTCCTTGTCATTCTTCCTCTGTCCAGATGTCATACCAAGCACCTTTCTAGCCGTCTCCCTTACTAGCTCTGCTGTACTTACCCAGCTATTTGGTAACTCTTCACTGCCACCCAATGCCTGTCTTAACTCATCCCTGAACTCCCCCTCACAATTACCCTTTTTCAGTTTCCACCATTTGATCCATGGTGCTACCCTCACACTCTGCCTCCTCTTCTTGATCACCAACGTCATCCTACAAACCACTATACTATGCTGCCTAACTACACTTTCCTTGGTCACCACTTTACAGTCTCCATTCTCCTTTAAATCCATCTATAATGTCTTTGATAATATGTCTTAAGCTCTACACACTGTTCATCTATTTCTGTGTCTAAACTTCCACCACATTTTGTATATCTATAAAATGGTTTCCTACAATGTCAATATCTTTATATACATTTTTCTCAAATTTGTTATGACCTCATCTCACACAGTGTTTAACTTGTCTGAGTTCATTTCTCAAAGTTATAGTTTGACCATGATTCCATTTCTTGTATTTTTATGTCATCTCAATTAAGTATTTTGTTCTTCTTACAGGAATATACCTCCTGACCTTATGTACCTAGAGCCTTGTATTAAACATTTTTTTTCATTTTTTTTTTGCATTCAGTTTCCCTTTCAAAGCTTACCAAATTTCTTCTATTGTCTTTCCACTTAATGCATTAATAATTAAAAAAATGTCCCTGATTAGTTTTGCACAGGGACTGTTTTGTTTCCACATAGTCTGTTATTAATCTTCTCTGCACTAATTTAGATTTCAGTTTGGTAGAATTATTTTGCAGTAGTTTAACCTTTATAAACCCAAGATTACCGCACAACAAAAATAGTAAAACATTGACATAACAATCATGTTCTTAGGAACACAAACAATATCCAGTATGTTCTGTTCCCTGGTAGTTTTTTTTTTTTTACTGTGTACAACAATGATTGTTCCTGCTCATATTTTGTAAATTATTTACTTACTAATGCTGTAGAATAAATATTATTCCAGTCTGCCTGTGGTAAATTCAGGCCCCCAGTTGCTATCATTTCCTTCTTGTGTTCCATTCAAGAAATGTATGAACTCATTAGGTCATCAGCACTTGATGTTTGGTAGTCTATACACTCCACTGACTGCAAACTGTTTCAAGGTTGTCTTTATTACCTTTATTGCACTGTTACACAATGTACAGCATTGGTATTAACAGCAAAGATGTAAAAATTACGTCTCATAACAATATTGAATTCTATCATAATATCTACTAGTAACAGTCCTATCAGCCATGTTCTGTGTTTTTTGTAGATCCCTGCTAGATAGCACCCTGTACATATGAGAAGCTTTAAGATGAAAATTGTTTTTTGAGAGTTTGTATAGATCTCCTATAAGCATTTAAAGTCAGGCGGGTAAACCAGGTATATCTTTAAGTGTAAACATCGAAATGCATGTCACAGACACAAATATCTCCAGTATTTTTTGTTGGTTAGACATTTATCTCTTACAACAGGGAACTCTGTGCATTCCTTCTATAACAAATTTGTCTAGACTATACCTTTCTCCTGCCACTCTCCCTCTGTATCATGGAATAGCCCAATGCCAAAAAAGACAGCCGCATATTGGTATTAACAATCCCTTTACCTTTGTGTACAGAAAGAACTGAAGAACCTGTGCATGCCTTAAAGGTAACTATGAACCAGCACCATTTAACAAGTTGGGGCAGTAGCAACTGAATGTACCAAATCAATGTCCAGATGGAGGTAGCACCAAATATGTAGGATTATTTTGAGCCCATATTACAGGGTTACCTCTGTCATATGAAAACAACTGATAAAAGTTGAATGCTTATGCACACCATCTTTAGTTAGAGATATCCATACCAAGAACAGATATTGTGCTATAGGCTATTGAAGCATGCAACCTTTTCCCATCTCTACTCCAAATGAAATGAAAGATTTACTAGCTTATGATTCACAGTATTTAATTGCTGGCTATTTTAGGATGTATAAAAATAAATAAATAAAACAAAGGGAAGATAAAATTCTGACAACAGTGATTCTGCCCATAACAGAAAGATGCAGCTTCATCCAAGATGTGGCTCCATGTATGGATTCTTCCCAGATTCATTTTACATGTATTTCTAGCATAAATTCTAGATGAGGATAAAAGCTAATGCTTTCATACTTTGGGTGTTCAGCATTCCATTTAAAAAGAAGAGAGGCTGAAGTGTACTGTGAATGGGAAGCCAATGAATTTACTACAAACGTTTAGTTTAGTCAGGGTTCATATGTAGACCTGAGAGGATCACAAAGTCTTTCAGTAGCTTGCTGTTCTGGGGAGACTCACCTGAGATTCCAGGTGAAGACCAAGCCATTTTTTACACAAAAAAAAAGCTTTGGTTTCTATGCCATGTATCAACCATCCCGAGAATAACACTACATTATTATGATGTCTAGTTAAAGGCTCTAGACACCAGAGTCTACAGCCATGAGGAAAATGGCAGAGGAAATGGGAACCCTGCCTTTTCCTCTTAAAAAATCTCAAGGACAAATAAAGTGTTGAAATAATCAGTACCATGACCGCCGAATCATACAACAATGCACTGTACGAACACGTACACAAATGCATGGATCTCACCATACCCAACAGAGCCAAGTTGCTCTCCTCCAAAAAAAAGGAAGCCAATCTGGTGGTCCCCTGCCTTAAACAAACTCTACAACAGAAGGAGGAAACTGATGCAGAATAAGGTGAAGTCCCAAGACTGGAAAAACTCCCTTATCAGCCTCAACAAAAAGTTGAGATCCCTCATCAAATCCTCTAAAGCTAGTTATGAAAACAGAATTGCAGCAGCTAGTAAAGACAGCCACAAGGCCTTCTATAGTTATGTAAAGAATCTCCATGTAATACCCAGATTTGCTCTGAGCTACTGCACAATGGTACCTCCTATACTGAGCCAACAGATATTGCCAGTATACTGGCTGACAGATTCAGTACTAACTTTACCCCTCTCTCCCCCCAAGGGACCAGTCACAATACCAGTAGATTGCCAGGCACCTATTATTACTGCTGCACAGGTTAAAACAGTACTGTCCAAGGCCAAAATACAGCTTCTATGAGACCTGACAATATCCCTGGCTGTGTTGTACATGAACTACAGTGTGAACTGGCACCTCACCTGTGTGCCCTGTTCAATTACAGCCTCACCTCAGGCTTTGTCCCTACCGAATGTCACACTGCTACAGTCATCTCTCTCCACAAAGGAGGAGTGACTACAGTCCCTGGGAACTATCGCCCCATTAGCCTGATGAGTCTGATATGCAAAGCTATGGAACGCATTATCACGGACCTAATAAACAAGGATATAGGGAATCTCCAAACTCTGGATCCCACACAGTTTGGTTTTGTGAAGGGTAGATCATGTCTGCTCAACTTGGTCAACTTCTTTGAGTCAGTCACCATAGCTGTGTTTGAAGGCAAGGTGGTTCATACAGCCTACCTTGATCTGGCCAAGACCTTTGATACCATTCCCCACTCAGGAATCATAGAAAAACTCACTAATCTAGGCATCAACCCCTATATCACTAGGTGGGTTGCAAACTGGCTCACAGGTAGAACCCACAGTGTGAAAGTAACTGACTCCAAGTCAGACTGCCGACCAGTCACAAGTAGAGTCCCACAGGGTTTGGTCCTGGGTCCTCTCCTGTTTGGTATCTACTTCTCTGAAGTCCAGGCCAACACAAAGGGACTCTGGCTGACAAAGTTTGCATACGATTGCAAGGTGGGAGCTATTATTAACTCCCCGAATGATGTTGACATCCTACAGAAAGGCCTCACTGAGACCAACGACTGGTGTCAGAACCATGGCCTTAAGCTCAATGCCAAAAAATGTGTTGTCATCCCATTTGGGAAAAAAACAGTTCCCATGAATTACCACATCGATGGTAGTCCACTGAACACATAAGGTGTTATAAGAGATCTGGGAACACAGGTTGACAGCAACCTGTCTTTTGACCACCACATCACCACTGTGGTCAGAAAGCCCTTCTATATGGCACATCTCATTACTAAGGGTTTTGCATCCAGGAAGAAAGAGGTCATTGTCTCCCTCTACTCTTCCCTCATTAGGCCAATCATTGAGTACAATGCCCCATTTGGCATGTACTTCACTAAACACCTACAACAACTGGAAAGGCCGCAAAAGTACTTCACAAAAAGGATCCTAGGCCTTAAACATTTGTTCTATATGGACAGACTAAAAAAACTCCAACTATTCTGTCTAATATCGCCTACTTAGAGGCGATCTCTGCTTGACTTACAAAGCCATGTCTGACCCAGCTCTGTTAGAAATGCTACATCTAAAGAAATCCCAATCCCTGCACACCACACACTGCAGAGACCTCAACCACTGTACCACAATCAACACTACAATCAACAGAACATGCTGGAGGGACAGGTTCATAACCCAGAGACTGCCCATGCTATGGAACACACTTCCCATACATGTCAAGTAGAGCACCTCACTGGTCCTCTTCAAGAGAAATCTCGATGGGTGGATGGGAAAAAGAAAATTCAGCCCAGGGATCACTCCAGTGACTTTACTCAACAGAGGCACTGGGAACTAAGGTCGGGTGGCACGATGCCAGTGTAATCCTATTGGCTAGGCTTGTAAAGGCCCCAGAGCCATTAGCCTAGTAAACACCTATGAACCTATGAACCTATGGAATATGGTACAATGTTTGAAATTCTTTATTCATTAATCATGGTATTCCCCATGCTTCCAGTGCTTTCCATAAATAGCGCCAACTTATTGAGTTGAATGCTTTCTAAATATCTATGATATCTGCCACTGCAGGCTCAAGTACTTGTTTCAGATCCTGGATTTATGGTGGCATCATGCACAGGTTTTCAGTACTTCAGTGACCTGGAATAAATCAAGCTTGGGTAGGGCATAATGTAAAGGGGAGGATGGTGCTGAGTCTATCAACCATGCTACAGAGATGCAGTTTAGCATCCATGCTGATGACAGATATAAAGCAGTAGTTTTTGTATTTTTGTATTGTATTTCCCAAGTTTAGAGAGTACTACAATTATTGAAATGACAGAGGATGTGTCAATGACCCTCTCCTCCTTTCAGAAGGGATGAAAAAAGACAGTGGGTTTGGTAACATCTTGTAAAGATCTGTATTTATTCATTTAAGGTATAGTACCTTTCCTTTAGGAGAATCTTTAATAGTCCTTAAAATCACTTCTTTCTAATTGGGGTGACCAAGAAATTATTTTATGAGTCATTCAGGACAGGCAAATATAACCAACATAGGAAATTAATAACATCATGGTCCCAATTACTGGCAGGTTGCTGTGATTCACATAAACAGTCATGAAGTACTCTAAGATGTCCTTGATGATGTCTTCAGACCTGAGCTTTTTACAAATGATACTACAAACAGGCTGTACCACACTCTGACTTCTCATTTGCCTTGCTTTGAATGCAAGTAGTTTGCCTGGTTCATTTCCCATGGCTCATGATCTGATGACCATTCTCTCCATATACTGATGGGCTTTGTTCAATTTTCCCCTTGCTATATTGTATGTGGATTAGGTTTAACTGTTTAATCTGCTCTGTGTTGCAGTATTGGCTTTTTCTTCATTTCTTCTACTCCCAGCCACCTCATCCCTTAACTGATTAATCATGCCTTCTAAGGCACTGGAACTTGTACTATCTACAGAGGCTTTGGAGTTCTGGTATTCAGGATTTCCAGCATATTATTGGTGGTATACAACCTAGAGGTATCATTTGTTGAAAAACTTGCAGTATTTTAATAATATAATTGATTAGTGAAAGTGTTCATCCTCCAAGGCTTGTTGTGCATTTTTGCCCCTGTGTATGCACAATTGCATGTAACAGCACAATGGTCTGTTAGTGGTGTGAGGAAAGGAGGTACTGCCAGCACAGCTAGATGAAATTTTGTAAATAAGTATATGTCATTTGTTAATATCAAACTAATTTATACAAGATGCTGATGTTACAAATGTATTAGAACTGTATGTCATGTGTATATAAAATTGCTTTGTGCAGAAGTGTGTGTTGAAAAGGTATTTGTAAAGGGCTATGTTTAAAATGTAACCACAGTGTGCCTACTGCAGAGAACAGAAATGTACATGCACTATTGTAACTGTTTAAATGTATCTGTTTTAACAAAGAAAACTGAAGGGTTGACTTCAGTCCAGCAACCTTTAGAAAAATATCTGAAAATAAATCACTTTATATACTAGGCCATAGAGATGCTTCAATGCAGCCAGAGACACAAAGACTGAAATAGGAAGCTTTCTGTATTGTCTTAGGGGTGAATTCATTATTTTCTGGAAGTGTGGAGGTATGCAATTGTTTTATGACTTCCAGCACCTGCCAAAGATATGAGCAAAAGCCCTTGTATGTGCATTTCTAAAGGTAGGTGCTAAGTGCTGCCAGCTCCAGCAATGGGGGTTTTACCTGGGAACTAAAAGCCAGATGACAAGAAATGATGTCATTCTGCAAGCTATCCCAGCAGTAATATTTTAGATATTATTTTGAGAATTCTCTTAGTGTGACAGAGCATTCTGCATTCTGTCTTTGACCTGACAACAACAAGAAGAACCATTCACCACATCATCTGCCTTGCTCTATTAGTAAGTTTTTAGGGTATAGTAATTCTCTTAGATACAGTCAGGAATATAGTGAAGCTTAGTTTAGATATTATTTTTATTTATTTATCTGAGCCTGTCCTGCAATGTTATTTTAAATATTCCTGTGTTTTGAACTCTGATGTCACTGTGAATATATACTTAGTATTTTCTTGTTCTTTTATTATTAAATATATTTAAACCTTTCATTGTGGCTGATCTTTGTAGAGATATTTAAGTTTTGAGAGTACTTGCATATTTATTTAGTGACATTGTGTGGGCCACTCCTAATAGCCTTGATCTTAGTCAAATGACCATTTGTATTAATATTAATATTAATATTAATATTAATATTACACAGTAAAATTGGTCACCCTTTGTTAAGGGCCTTAAGGCAGCTGGCATGATTGACTGGTGGCAGTGAAAACTTCTTTATAGTCTGGGCAGAAGGGGGCATAGCTAGTAAACCTGTGCCATCATTTCCTAGGTGTGTGTGTGTGTGTGTGTGTGTGTGTGTGTGTGTGTGTGTGTGTGTGTGTGTGTGTGTGTGTGTGTGTGTGTGTGTGTGTGTGTGTGTATGGGTGTGCGTGTGTGTGCAAACCTCAAATGTGTGTGTGTGTCAGCTCGTGTGTGCAGGTGTATCTTCATTGGTGGTAGCTCATAAGAAAAGCTCAGATGACATCAGAACATGTATTGATCCATGAGATTTGAACAAAGCATTAAAAAGACCTCATCATCCAATGTGCACAGTCGAAGAAGTCGCAGCTTTGATGCCAAATGCCACTGTTTTTTTCTGTCTTAGATACAAAGAGTTAATTTTGGCAAATTCAGATTGACAGGAAATCCTCATTGCTAACTACTTTCAGCACTCTGAAAGGTACAGATTTGTGAGAACGCCATTTGGGATAAATTCTGCAAGTGAAGTCTTTCAACGTGCAATGGAGCAACTTTTTTCTGGGTATCCTTGTGCTATTATAGTAAATGACATACTAGTAAGAAGTAATGGTGAAGCTGAGCATGACAGAAATCACAGAAAAGTTCTGGAAGGAGCACGTCAAATGAATCTTAAGCTCAATCCACATAAATGCAAATTCAGGCTACAAGAGATTACTTAAGTTGGTCATTTATTTACTAGTTCAGGCCTACAACCAGTCCCTTCTAAGCAAACAGCCATTCTCGAGATGCCAGCTCCAGACAATGTTCAAGTCCTACAACGTTTTCTTGGCATGGTTAACTATCTAGGCAAGTTCTTTCCTGACTTGAGCCAACTATCAGCACTGCTTAGAGAGCTGACACATAAAGATGTATCCTGGTGTTGGTTAGAGCAACACCAAAGAACATTTGATGTCCTGAAACAGAGAATTGCTAGTCCACCAACTCTCTGATACTACAATGTTCACAAGCCAGTCACTCTTTCATGTGATGCTTCGGAGTTTGGTCTTGGTGCAGTCATTCTACAAGAGGGTCAGCCTGTTGCCTACACATTGAGAACTCTCACCCAAACTGAAATGCAGTATGCTCAGACAGAGAAATAGCTTTTGGCAATTGTTTTTGCATGTTCGAAGTTCCACAATTATGTTTATGGTAGACCTATCCATATTGAAACAGACCACCAACCTCTAGTCGCTGTCTTGAGAAAACCTATACATTCAGCTCCAGCCAGATTGCAACATATGATGCTGAGATTGCAAAAGTATAATTTCAGCTTGTCTACAAGTAAGGCAACCTTCTTCATCTTGCACATTATCCAGATCACCCAGAAACACCACTGAACAGAATGAGAACCTTGATTTTGAAGACATGGAAGTGAGAAATTTTTCTTTCACACGTCTTGATGAGCTGAGAAATCACATAGCCACAGATCCAGTTGTACAGAGGCTCAATGACTTTATCATTCAAGGATGGCCATCAAAGCAATCTAGTTTACGTCAAGAAATGTAACCTTATTTTCCATACAGAGATGAGATTTTGTCTGACAAAGGTATCGTTATGAAAGGTCCAAAAGTAATTGTTCCAAAGTCCTTGCAACAAGAGTACATTACTATCTTTCATCGTGGTCACCCAGGAACTGACTCTACCAAAAGAAGGGCAAGAGGACTAGTATTTTGGCCTTCTACGGCACAAGACACATCAACAGAAGGAACCACTTCATGCTAAACCAGATTCCTGAACTACCTTGGTCGACAGTAGCCATCGATATTTTCGAGTGAAATGGTCAACATTATTTGGTGTTAGTAGACTCTTATTCCAATTGGTTCGCGATTGACCTACTTCCTAACCTAGCATCCAGTACTGTCATTACTAAGATGAAGCATCATTTTGCAGTCTATGGTAGTCCGCACAAAGTTATTTCTGATAATGGCATGCATTTACAAGCCAGCAGTTCAAAAGATATGCCGAGGAATGGGACTTTACTTATGCCATGAGTAGCCCTGAGTATCCACAGTCAAATGGTTTTTCAGAATGTGCAGTTCAAAGTGCAAAACAGCTACTAGAGAAGTCAAAATGAGATAAAAGCAATGTTTTCCTGAATCTCTTGAATTTTAGAAATATTCCTCCTGATAAACATCTTGGTTAACCTGCTAAAAGACTTCTGTCGAGACAGACCAGAACCTCATTACCAATCAGTAGTCAATTATTGGTTGCATGTGCCAAGAACAATCTGTTGAAGAAGCATTTAACCAGAAGTCCTACTATGATAAGATCAGCAAACCGCTCAATCCATTACGAGAAGGAGAAGTGGTAAGGATACAAACGTCGAAAGGTTATGATCAGATTGGAGTCATGAAGACTATTTGCCCAGAGCCGAGGTTGTACATTGTGGAATCACAAGGAGCAGAGTTTTGGCTGAATCAGAAACATTTCATGGTGATGTCTGAGCCTACATCACAGCACATAGCATATGAGAAAGACTCCTTATCACAGAGTGAGTTGTTGAGTATTCCAGTTCCAGAGGAAGTTCTAGAGAATATTCCTATTCCCATGACGAATCCAGAAGTTCCTGATACAAGTTTTTCACTGAAAACTGTCCCTGTTACTAGATCCAATTCAGTTTGTTATATTACCAGATCCTGTCATACCTCCAAACCATGTAATAGATACACAGCAACTTGGACATGAACATTGTGTTTGTTTCTAATGTCTGTAATAATGCATATCTAACTCCAATTTTCTTTACACTGAGGGCAATCTTTTTAAGAGGGAGGATGTAGATCAATGTGTGTGTATGTACCTTTAAGAAGCTATCCAAGGGCTTGCACAAGTGTATAAATACTGAGCACATGCAAGCCTGACTGCCATTTTGTAGTAACCTGTTGAGATGTAAGCATGTATTTATGTGAGGTCTGTCTGTTAATCAGTTTGTTTATATTTTATGATGCTGCCATCCATCCTGCTGTGTTTCTATGTATTAAAGCATCTAAGCAAAATACCCCGCCTGCTTGTCATCTATATTAGAGAGGGACGAGTGACAATGACTTTGCCTGTGACTGAGGATCTGTTTCAGATGGTAGCTATGGATAGTGTGGGGCCTCTGACTTCCCCAAGTTCCACAGGGAAGAAATATACCCCAGTGGTAGCAGATTATGCTACCAGAAACCCTGAGACGGTGGCTCTGTCCTCCATCGAAACAGAGAAGGTGGCAAATGCTTTGCTAGAGATTTTCAGCAGGGTCAGTTTCACAAGAGAAATACTGACTGCCAGAGGGGCCAGTTTCATGTCAGACCTGCTGGCTTGTCTGTAGAAGCACTGTGGAGTGAAGCACCTAAAGACCACCCCTACCATCTCCAGGTCTTGTGCAGAGGTTAAACTCTATACTAAAGACCATGCTACAGGCATTTGCAGACCGATTTAAGAGGGAGTGGGACAAATATTTGCCCCATCTGTTGTTTGCTTATGGAGAGGTGCCCCAGGAATCCACAGTTTTTTCACCCTTTGAGTTGCTGTATGGGCATAGGATGAGGGGGCCTCTAGATCTGATTTACAATGAGTGGGAGGGTGTGTGTGAATCCAACAAGGAGTCTGTTATACCATATGTCCTAAACCTCAGGACAAGGATCAGGGAACTCATGGGCTTAGCCCAGGAGAACCTGGCAGGAGCCCAACAGCAGGAAAAAGGTCTGGTATGATAGGAATGCTTGAGCCAGAGAGTATGCTGTGGGGCAGCAGGTTATGGTTCTCATTCCTATCAGGCACAATAAGCTGCTAACAGCTTGGGAGGGACCCTTCAAAGTGATAAGGAAGGTCAGTGCTGTTAACTACATGGTAGAACTGCTACTCAGGAGGCAGGGACACAAATTGTACCATGTTAACACCATGAAACCTTACCATGATAGAGAGGCCCTTGTGCTAAGTATTTGCAGTAGAAAGCAGGAGGAGTCTGAGGGGGATCTAAGGCTACAGCAAGGCAGCCAGCAAAATCACAAATTACTATGATGGAGCCCAGGGTTCCAGGCTTATGATATGACAATGTGGCACTGTACTGGGGTCAGCAATGCCAAGGCAACTGGGATCTCAAGGCAGGGTATGAGGTAATGTACTCCCAGATAGGCTGATCCCTCTCAAGCAACGTTTCTCAGGGGTCACTTGAAAAACTAGTTTGAGTCTTTGAGGGTGATAAGTGTGATGAAAGGAGGTACTGCCAGCACAGCTAGTTGGAATTTTGAAAATAATTATATGTCGTTTGTGAATATCGAATTAATTTATACAAGATGCTGGTGTTACAAATGCATTAGAACTGTATGCCATATAAGATGCTTTTGTTACAAATGTATTAGAACTGTATGTCATGTGTATATCAAACTGCTAGCTTTATACAGATGTGTGTGTTAAAAGGTATTTGTAAAGTGCTGTGTTTATTTATTTATTTATTTTGTTTGTTTGTTTGTTAACCGAGTAGTGTCCGGCTGGGCAAGAAGCCAGTTTTTAGTGGAGACCCAGGGAGAAAAGCTCCAAGGTAGTTTACAAATAGCATTTACAAATGACATATACAAGTTACAATAATTATAGGACATAAAGGAATACAAAAAAACCCAAGTTCTTACTGTAGTGTTAAAATCAGGACTAACAAAGTTAGACATATTAAAGGTATTTAGAAAATTATAAGCAATTGTCAGACATTTCAAACAATATCAGTTTTCCATACATCAGTCTTTTCAACCATTCTTTTGGAAGAAATTATTCAAAAAAGCCAGGAGATACTGAGAAAGGAAGGGAGAAGGAGGATATAGACATTTGCAGGTAGAGGTGTTTAGCCTGGGCTTGTACAGGAGCAGAGCCTATGTTTAGAGAAGTATTATTTTAGGGTTTGTTTAAATGCTAGTGTGTTATTGATGGTGAGAATATGATGGGGAAGAGAGTTCCAGTGCTTGTCTATGGTATGGGAGAATAGGGAGATGCCATAGGTGTTTTGGGCTTGAAATGTAACCACAGTGTGCCTACTGCAGAAAACAGAAATGTGCATGCACTATTGTAACTGTTTAAATGTATCTGTTTTAACAGAGGAAACTGGAGGGTTAACCTCAGTCCAGCAAACTTTAGAAAAATATCTGAAATTCAATCACTTTATAGGTTTGGCCAGCAAGATGCTTCAATGCAGCCAGAGACAAACAATGCTGTACTAGGAAGCCTTCTGTATTGTCTTTGTGGGTGAACTAATTACTGCCTGGAAGTGTAAAGGTATGCAATTATTTTATGACTTCCAGCATGCAAAATATCTGAGCAAAAGCCATTGTATATATATTTTTGCAGGTAGGTATTAAGTCCTACCAGCTTCAGCAATGGGGGTTTTACCTGGGAACTAGCAGTCAGAAGAGTAGAAATTATGTCATTCTGCAAACTGTCCCAGCAGTAATATTTTAGATATTATTCTGAGAAGTCTCTTAGTGAGACAGAACATTCTGCATTCTGTCTTTGACCTGACAACAACAAGAAGAACCATTCATCACATCATCTGCATTGCTCTATTAGTAAGTTTTTAGGGTATAGTAATTCTCTTAGATACAGTCAGGAATATAGTGAAGCTTAGTTTAGACATTATTTTTATTTATTTATCTGAGCCTGTCCTGCAATGTTATTTTAAATATTCCTGTGTTTTGAACTCTGATGTCACTGTGAATATATACTTAGTATTTTCTTGTTCTTTTATTGTTTGTTATTATATGTAAACCTTTCATTGTGGCTGATCTTTGTAGAGATATTTAAGTTTTGAGAGTACTTGCATATTTATTTGGTAACACCATGTGGGCTAGTGGGTTATTCATGTTGAAAGTGTCCAGATGACCTCTTAAGAATTGCAGTAATATGTCAAGTTTAGTGAATGCATAGCTCTTGCCCTGTAGCCTGATGCACAAATCTGCCAGATATTTTAAGTTGCTTAGAACAGTATTTTTAAAACAGATACATCTGACCAGGATTAAAGCCTCCTCTTTTGAGCAGTGTCTGGGCCAAAGTTCTAGTAGAGTCATTTTAGCAGTCATATAATGCAAAAGGATAACCCTCCATCGCCACTGAAGGAATGTGCTCAGATAAAGAATGTTCAAAAAAGATTTGCCTTGTAGGGATATTTTGGAGACCCTCGTGGCCTTGGAGCCCTATGTACTCTCTCAATAACCAGAACTTATGCAGAACTGAGACTGAAGACCTTTAGTAGATGGGTTTCTGGGAAGGAGCATACACTTCCCATCACTTTCAATTCTGGGACACCCACTAGGTACAGAGTGTTATACAGCTACTTTCCAAGTCTTCTAATTTATCTCCTAGGTGTGCTAGCTCTTATTTAACAGTGATCATGCTAGTGAGACATTCCTGGTCCTAAAACTATTGTATCTCCAGAGTGGTCTCCAATGAGGCAATTTTCAAGGCAGAGTCATCCAGACTTTGCTTGATAAATGCATTCTGTATTTTATAGACATTGTGTCCTTCAGAAGCTTGGAAACCAGTGTTGTTCGCTTCTTCATTCTCCTGGCAATTCCCATGTTATGTTGCAGGGAATGACAACCTTATTTTCAGATTACTGGAAATAAACAAAAAAAATAAGCTTTTATTAGATGTAGCAGCAGAAGCTCCACCCACCCCAGAGAGACATGGTATAATGAGAGACTACTAGAACATAGATCCCACTGTCAGAAAAGATCAGCACTCACAAAGATTTGAATATTTTTAGAAGGTGCCTGGGGAAGTTTATGGTGACAAGACATATGGTTGGTCAAGTGGTATGCACACTGCTCTGGACCTGCATAAATAAATGAATGAATGCTCCCGATCCTGATAAATCACAGCCACCACCCAACTACTCCTTACCCATTTTATTATAAATGTTTCTAAGTTCTGTTCGGTTTGTCTGGTAGTCAAACGCATACACTAATGTAGGATGGCATTATTTTGCTACTTAATGATTCTTCTTAAGCACATTCACTCAGTAACATCACAATGCTCCATGCCCATGTCCATACATAGCCATAAGGCATCCACCATGACATCACACCTTCCTAGAAGGTGTGTAGCCATGCATGCTTCTGACTTCCACCGGGGGGCAGTAAGTCAATGGACTTAGAGCTTAACCTTTTCAATAGGAAAGAAATTAACATGAAATGCATCATCCTGCTTCTTTCATGGCCGGTCCTCATCTGTAGTTAGAAATTTAACCACAGCACTGACACAAAAACCCGTCTTCTCTTTTTAATCAGAAATTCTAAATGTCTGGCGATTATTACTGCTAACAATTTTCCATACTCTTGATTCTTTGCTAGTTCTCAGATATTTTTTCAGTTGCTCAGCCAAACTTTCTTTTGTCTGTTGAAATGTTTGTCAGCCACAAACCATTTCTGTTTGCTAATATCTAGGTCTTGTATATTGCAGTATAGATGGGGTGCACCATTTTTTAAGTTAAGCACTATGTCTACAGCTGCAAAGTAGCTAAAGTTCAAATTAAGTAAAGAAGACTTGTCCATCAGTGCTGCTGTATTAAAGTATACAACAGAGGCTGCACAATGTATACGATTTATCCACTTTACTAATAGCTGTGAGGGACCCTTGTTTTAAGTAAAAACCTGGGGTAGAAATGGTCTACATTGCTCAGCATATAGTAGATACAACAGCAATAAGGTGCTGAACCTGCAAGTTCCACTCCATGCTTAGAGCACACTGTAATGCAGAAACACAGAGAAGCAAGGCAAAAAGTGATGAAACAAATGATATATAAAAAAGGATAGTTTGTATTTTCTAATCCAAAGTATTAAACAAATATGATGCTATATTTCTCACTTTCAATATTGAATTTCTTGAGTTTTAGTACGTTATGAGGCACAAAGAGTTTAATAAAAATATTGGCATGCCTGCAGTAACTAGGGGTAATGAAGCAACAGGAAAGGATCTTGACTTGTAAAGGGTATTTCCTATGAATGTTGCTGACCTGGATAGAGTTTGCAGATGCGTCCTGAGGAAGGTGAAATAGTGCACTGCAGTTCTCAATGCAAAACTAAGTAAACCATCTAATAAATAAATTTGATCTCACATTAATTGCATTTGATATTCATTTATTTATTTATTTGTTGCACTTATTTATCTTTATTTACTGTGAAAATCTGACTGAGATACAGCACTTTTTCTGCAGAGGCCCGGACACATTTAACACTAGTTCTGAGATGTACATAACATATAATTACATGATATCAGAAGGAATATAAACATAGGTAAGTGTATATATATATATATATATATATATATATATATATATATATATATATATATATATAAATATGTGTGTGATAAAAAAACTTTGCAATCGCTTACATAAACAACATTTAGAAAAGAGCATGTACACAGCTTCCTCAGTGTATAACACCGTTGAGCATTCATTAGACATAGACAATGGCCTGTATATAGCAAAGAGATATAAAATAGCAAAAGATACTGTAATATTACTTGCAATTTCTAGCAGATAAAATAATGAAAGGGAGAGGCATCTTAACTATGAAAATATCATAAGGGGAGAAATGTGGTTGATGAAATTTTATTTTATTTTACATTTGTTGATGTAATATAGTATGATATGTTAGCAGTAGAGGAACTATGAAGGTATCCTTACACTAATACTGAAAAGTAAAGTAATTAGGAAAGTGAGAATGGTTAGAGTGGCATAGACTGCTATAAGGAGTATTAGGTTTGTAGAGCTGGACAGAAAGATAGAGAGAGGGAGAGAGAATGATGAAACTGTGACAGAGGGAGGACAGGGAGATAGTGGTTGGTCTACTCAGAAAAGAAGAGGTTGAGTCTTAACAACTTAGAGCCTGTGACTGATAGTAATGTAAACAAAGTTATTCCTGATGGCTTAGTGAGCAACTTTCTGGCCCATTTGAAAAAAAGTGAGAAGAGGAAAAAACAAGTATTTGGAGAAAAGGTAGCAGGTGTGATCAAAAATGTATTCCAGCTAGGAGTTGAGAAATAGCAGAGCCAACTTTTGATTGGCTATTGTTTTAGTAGTAAGTTGAAGATATATATCTTGGCTGCTTGTTTTGTTTTCAGCAGGATAGAGTTCCAATTTTTCGTGACTTGGTGGGAATATAGAAAATCCCCAGATGAGTTGCTTTATTTTGGATATAGAGAATAGAGATTTGTTACTTGACTATAGTAATCTAGAACTGGAGAATGGCTGGATCATATTTTTTCAATGATGGGCATTTTTCAGTGAAATGAATTAAACTGCAGACCATCTTAAGCTTGGCAGAAGGGGACATAGCTAGAAAATCTGTGCCAGCCTTACCCAGGTGTGTGTGTGTGTGTGTGTGTGTGTGTGTGTGTGTGTGTGTGTGTGTGTGTGTGTGTGTGTGTGTGTGTGTGCAAGTCAAACCTCAAGGAGTGTGTGTGTCTGCTGCTTGGAGCAAGGACATGAAGCAATGGTTTCACAGAGATGGTGCTGGAGGACTTGGCTGAGGACTCAACCCTGCAGTTGTGCCAGTAGGGAGTCTTATTGGGGATCTGAAGGGACAGAGAAAAATGAGCCCCAGGACTCCAGGACTAAGTGTGTTCTCTGTGTGTGCTTAAGGGAAATTGTGTTTGATGCAGAAAGCTGCTTCTGGAAATACTGGATGTGTCCATTTTTGTTCCAAGTGAATGGCCCTCTCTAGTGCCAGTGGTGAGGGTTTAGGCTCCTTGATTACTGACCCAGAGACAGGACTACACACATATAGTTTCTGATGTGATACCATGTCAAAAGCTGTTAATAGGCTGTGAAAAATAGACGAGACTAGGTCCCCATTGTTTCTGTGTTGATTGACAGCATTGATAAAGCTGAGGAGGGTGGTTGTGGTACTGTGATATGGCCAGAATCCATGTTATGTAGGAGAAAGCAAGCTATGCTCACTGAGAAATTTGATTAGTTGGGAGTGTATACGTCCTTACAGAATTTTGGATAGGGGTGACAGGATCGCTATAGGTTGGGAATTAATCAGGTCTGTTAAGCTGCCACCTTTTTGGAAGGGGATTATGAATGATTTTCCTCGGGCTTCTGCTGTAAATGGACCTAGTCCAGTCAGAATTTCCCGGTTAACAAATGTAAAATAAAATAAATAAAATATTTTTTTTTCCAGATTGTTGGGTCATAGTTTTCATGTATGGATCTGTTTATTAAGATAGATATGGGGAATGCTATGGATGTGTCTGCAGCTTTTAGATATTCTTTTAGTAGGTTGTTAGCTGCGAAAGTTGTCAGCTTTAATTTTAGTAGATATTTTTTTTATTATTGCAGTAGGATCAGGTGTGGACATGAATTGCTATGAAGTATCATGGGCATTATGGGCATTATGGGCATTATGATTAACTCTTAAGTAATATAACCTGTGCATTATTCTAAGTGTGACCTTTTATCTAAAATCTTCCGCATGTGTCCAGCATACAGAAATGAGTCTTTGGACACATGGTGTCCCTTCCCACTGTTCTCATATTATCAGCTCTATGATGTGTGCATGGCTTTATGAGTAACATAATACAATAACTTACAAATAAAGTGTAGTCCCCAGGTATGGGTTTGATTCCTACAGCCTTTACTGGTATGTTATGATACCAAAATAATTTAACCAAATCAAAGTTATCAATAATTTAACTAGACCAAAGCTATCATATCATCTATAACATATTAATTTTCATATAGCTCTTTCAGATTACAAAGATGGAATAAAATAAATAAACTGGTCTAGCCTAAATATGTTTTAGTTTAAATGACATGCAGTTAGATCATTCCATCTGTTGAAACATGATCTTTCACTAATCCTGTCTTGGCTTAGATAAGATAAAGGCTGGAAGCCAGTGACTGTCATTACATTCTTGATAACACATGTTTTACCCTTGGATTATCTTGTTAATTTGCCAGTAAACACAGAAAATATGAGTATACAGCAATAGGAAAGTGAACTGCAGACTGCTTAACCAAAACATTTTCAGTTCACTGATGCAGTCACCTAAATTTCAATGTTGCCTGTCTGCTATGTATATTCCCAGCAGTGATGCGGCCTATCTATATATCTGTCATCTGTCTATCTGTAACATCTGTCTGTCCACTGAATAAGTAAAAAAAAAGTCGTAAGACGAACTCCAGGTGCCTTGGTCAGCCAAAGTTCACAACCTCTAGTCATCTGTTTTTAATCTATGCTCTCCGAATGACAAATATATATTAGATACTGGCTGTACAACAATATTTTATTTCTGAATATTATAAAACTTTTAACTACTTCATAACTTGAACAGCTTGATTTACCAAAATTATTTATTAAGGATCATAATGAAGTTTTGCAATTGCTAGTGATTAAGCACAGCAAATAGATATATCCAAAAACCTCACTTGCATTTCTACTGGTTAAGATAGTACATTTCTCAATGTGTAACTTACTGGAGTTCTGGTCTTTAGGGCAATATTAATGAAATGCATCAGCCCAGAACAAAATCGTTAAACATCTGGTGTGGGGTTGTTGTCAAACTCGACCACTGATTTACTCTGACTGGTAATTTGTGCAGGAATGTTGTGTTAAAAACTTAAAGCAAACATGACATAATTCCCATTCACCATGTGTTTGTACACTTGAAAACTGCATATGTACTCTCCTATCATTTGATTTATATGCAGTGTCATATAAGTGTATTTATTTTTCCACAGAATCGATATCATGGCACCAATAGAGGAGTGTTTTATTATGGGAAACTGCAACAGAAAAATAGACTTTGATATCAGATAAGAACTGCACTTTGGCCTTCACAGTCAACCCATATCCCTTCATAGTATATAAGCAGCTATGCACTGTTAACCTAGCTATCTGCACTCTGTTAAGCTTCTTTTGAATTCCCCAGCATCTGTCTTATGCATTCTGAATTATCCCACAATTGGTGAACACAGTGGCTTGCCAGGGAGAACTTACCATGTGTCAACCTTGTGCTTTATATGTGAAAAAAATGTTGAGTTTCACTGCATCTATCCACACCTTTTGTCTTCTTGTGTGCCCCTGCCTAGACGCTTAAAGCATGTATTTTTCATTTCACCTCATGTAGCTCTATATCATGGAGGGGAGAGTTGGCAACAACTCGTTTCTTAATTTTTACTTCCTAAAACAGCAGGTAGCACTTTTGTCTTAGATTAGATATCAGTAAGATCAGAAGGTCATGGGTTCAATTCCTCTCACATGCTGGTTGGACTCATATTCCGATACTGGCATTGTAGTGCAACACAAAAATGGTGCTGCAACCCTGAGTTACTATCTTTCTGACAAGATATTAAACCAAAGTCTCCTCTGTCTAAGATGGTGATAGTTTGGGTAGATGTAAAAGATCCCAGGGCACTTACTGAAAAAGGCAAGGGAATTTTCTTGTTGTATTGACCCAACTAGACCTAATAAGTCTGAGGTATTGATCTGATTATCAAGTGGGAATGTCCAATGGCTAAAGACTGAGCTGTTAATTTCAATGGCGATAATACTGGATCGAAAAAGTGAATGGGAACTGCTTTAGCTACAGATCAGGAAAGTGGCCTTTCCCCCTACTGTGGTGCAATTTCACAGTGGATATATATATATACACATATATAGTTGTGCTTGACCTCTGCAAAAAAAAAAAAAATGTTTTCATTTTTTTTCATTTGACGTTTTGGCCATCAATATTATTGTCTCAGTGTTTAGCTGGTCGATACTGTGGCATTTCAACAATCGGTCATGTAATCAGTCAGTATGAATAGCACCATGTGTTTCCCCTGAAAATAGGCCATGCCTGGTGGAACCAATTTAGTCAAGAAATGAAATAAAATAATAAAAATAATATTAGCACTGTTTCTTCTACAGCCACACAGTAAGTTCTTTAGAGAGATTCTTTTACTCCAGAGGCAAACATTTACTATGCCTCACTCTTTCCATTCTTTTCCATATTTAGGTTATGCTGACTCTATGTACAGTCATATGTGCAAAGTTAGCTCATTCATTTATTCATTCTGTAATTACCCTGTTAGATCAATTCAGAGGTATGGGATGCCAGAGTTTTATCTCAACACTCAGTAAGCAAAAGGCAGAGAAACAATCGAGGATGGGTTGCCAGTGCATACCCACACACACACACACACACACACACACACACACACACACACACACACACACACACACACACACACACACACACACGCACACACACAGCACATATATTTCTGAAAACTTACAGGTCCATAGGTATATACTACACTTAACAACACCAGGGCCTTTATATGCCTAGCCATACAACCGAACCCAATTGTGTCCCTATGTATCATGGCCATTTATTAGGAAGGAGTATGTTAGTTAGGAAATTTCTAAAGGTTATGTAGGGGAGTATGTTAGTTTGGGCATAATTACTGTCTGCCTCTGTCTGTCAGAGGCATGGGGGGGCCAGACCTCGGGTGAATTTCTGATTTCCCATCCAGTGCTCAATGTTTAGCTTAAATTAGGGATGGACTCTGCTTCACATGGATGGGGGAGCTGGTTCCACAGCATGGGGAGCCTCTTAGACATATATCTGTCTAACCACCATGTCCTATTTATGCCACAAGCAAAACTGATATCCTTGGAACTAGTGGGTCTGATGCTGTTCATTTTGCGCATGTGCAAAAGATCCGTCAGAGCTGGATCTGAGGATGCCTTGTATGCCAGGCATTGATCGCTTTTCAGTAACCTGAAGGAGACTGAGTATAGAGACAGGGCTTTAATGCAATCTGCATAGGACAACAGTGTGTTTATACCCTGAATTCCCCTGGTAAGGAACCTTTGTGGGTGTTCCAACTGTTGCATATGTATGGGCAGGTACATGCCAAAGTGAGCATTATACTTAATGGCGGATTTGATAAAGGCCGAATAGAGTGGCACTATGACTTCCTTGGACCAGGATGCCATGCCTTTATAAGTTGGGTGACATAGAATGATTTTCTTACTACCTTTGTTACATGTTGGTTAAAGGCCAAATCATAAATGACAAATCATGTACAGCACATCTGTGAGATATGGGAGGAAACCAGGGCATTAGATGTAAACACACAAGAACAGAGAGGACGTACAAACTTGACACAGAAGTCACACTAACCAGGAACTGAAATGATAAAACAGTTGCTAACAAATACTTGACAAATAATGGGTCTATAGTAGAACATCGACTTTTTAAAACGTCGAATGTTCTAATATCGACCCCTATTCAGCGAACGCTGAGAATTTCAAACATGCAGAACAGCAAATTTTTTCCCAGGGAAAGAATTTGCTGTTCCGACACACATACACACAACACAAGCACACCAAACAAAGAGCAATCCACACACATACACCTAAAATCCTACATCTAACCCTACACTAAACTGTACATACACTGCTAGCTATCCACTTACCTTAACCCAAACCTTAACCCTAAGGTCCGTCACTATCGCACACTCACTTCACCCGCACCCTAACCCTAACTCACCTACCCCACCCTAACCCTCACGTCCACACAATTGCACACTTACCTGACCCGCGCCCTAACCCTAACTCACCTACCCCATGCCCTAACCCTCAAGTCCACACAATCGCACACCTACCTGATCCTGACCCGTAACTTTCTACCACAGTGCTGCAAATAGTGAGAAATTCGGTGTTCTGCAGCTTTGCTATTTTCAGCATTCACTGAATAAGGGTCGATATTAGGGCATTTGAAGTTGTGAAACTTCGATGTTCTAATGTAGACCCACAAATATTAAATGCTTTAATCTGTTACATCACAGTGAAAGTGACCAGGTAAGGAGATTTATTTTGAGAGGGCTGTATAATGTTTACGTGCATGCTTTGTTCTTTGTATTCATAGGAAGGAGTACTAGATCAGTCAACTGACTCCTTTCTGTATTCTCTTAAGTGTTTGCTTTACTACATTATTAGAGTAACTTTCTTATATATGAAGGTGGGTGGGTAGTTGGATTATTGCACAGTGCACCAGGAACCTACGTTTCTCTGTTAAATGAAGAACATTTAAACAGCTATTCTTCAATGGACTAGATTAACAAATGAATCCTATAAAGTACAATGTGAATGGAGGTTATTGTGGGATGCTTATGCACAATGTTGTATGGGGAATAAAAAGGAGCAACCATGCTTTTGCTCATAAACCTTCAACAGTATGCTGATCACTGTAGTTTCAGCAAATACCAACATTTCTCTACATGTGAGTTACATTAAAATGGGTTCCAACTTTTTACACAAGCTGTGCTACATGACTACCACCTTTGTCACACGCCCTGTTATTATGAATGGGGTCTAGCATCGAGGTGACAGAGTAAATTCATCACACTGACAGTAATTGCTGTAGGAGTGTATTGATTCATGTACTGAGGGTGTCACACAGATAATCTTGCCTTTTTGTAGGCATGCAATAAAATCACCAGGTTAGGACAGATTCAGACAAGTGAAGTCCATTTGGATGAGTATCTCTATATGTCAGAATAGAACCTTACCAAAAGCTCGAATCAGCTAATTAAAAGCTTCACAATCTTTTTGATCTAAATGTGTTTAGTATTCCTAAAAAGAACACAGAACATTCAAATGGCCAATGGGTGGGTTTAACCCAAAGATGTTGACTTATGTGTAAACTTTATCTTCTAGCTGTTGATTCATTATTTAGAGAAGCCTGTGGCAAACTTCTGCTCACTGCCTCATCCAGTCAGAAATAAGTACTTGTTGATATTCTGCAGCGAAGATGACTTCAAGAACTATCCAGACTTTTATCGAGAGAAATCATTTACAAAAGGTTGCTTAACTGTTGGATCTTTAATTAGGAAAGTCACAATCATTTGTTAAAGCCGCATGAAGATCATCCAAGACATTTTATTTATTTTATTTATTTATTTTTTTATTGATGCCAGATCTTTCAAGTGGTATATCAATCAGAACAGGTCTGGGGCAGCTGGAGTTCTTTATAACTTTGTATCAATCATTATTATGTTGGGAACACTAGTTCAGTTCCCACTTTTAATTCCCAGAATTTTAATGTGAAAGAATTCATAGAACAGACATGTAATTCAAGTTGGTCTGCTTTGGCTTTACACCCAATGGCACTTGTGTAATGTAGCAATAAACCCTCCTTACACATTTTAGCAACATATTTACAGTAGTTCTCTTAAGCAAAAAATATTAAATAGAATCACTTTAAAATGTTACATATACCAATGCATCTGCACGGGTTCACTTCTAAATCTCGAAAGCCCAAAATCCTGAATCCCAAAAGAGTGAGACCAAAATCTTGAAAGTCCAAAATATTAAAAACTCAAAATACTGAATCTCATAATAGCGAAAAAACACAGGACACCAACATTTACTATATTCCAGCACAAGTACATACAGAAACATATTACTCTTCTCCAACTATAAGCAGGGGGTTAAGCCCCCATGCATCCCCCACAACCCCTGCTACTTAAATATATCAACTCCAAGATCGCACTTCACTACACTAAGATGAATTATGTTGTAGTATAGCAAATTACAAGGGAATATGACTAAGGTTACAACAGGCAGTCAAGAAGCGCGTAATGGTATGTTTGCCATTTTGTTCTGTGGAGGGTAGTCTCCCCTCTGCTTATAGTTGGAGAAGAATAATATGTTTCTGTATGTACTTGTGCTGGAATATAGTAAGTGTTGGTGTCCTGTGTTTTTTTTTTTTTTTTTTGATATTATGAGATGCAGTATTTTGAGTTTTCAATATTTTGAACTTTCAAGATTTTGGTCTCAGTCTTTTGGGGCTCAGGATTTTCGGCTTTCGAGATTAAGAAGTGAACTCATATGCACACATATAGATGCATTTTATTGATAAATGTCCATATTTTACTAATAATCCACACAAAACACCCATTCTGGCACACTGATCCCAATCAAGGCAAGGAAGTCACTCCAATCTTAATAAAAAGTTTTAATATACAAAAAAAAATCTGCATTAAGCGCTTTCATTCCACACAGGGAACTTCATCAGAATGCTTGTAAAACAAATACTGTCATTAATATAATACCAATAATTAAGTAATACAACACACCCATTGGTTCCTGAAATAATAATATTCAATTAAATTCAACTAAAGGAATTTCAATTAGGTATTTCAATTAGGTATTTCAGTTAGGTACTTCCAAAGAGTACCTAATTGAAATACCTAATTGAAATTCCTTTAGTTGAATTTAACTGAATATTATTAGTTCAGGAATCAATGTGTGTGTTGTATTACTTAATTGTTAGTATTATATTAATGGCAGTATTTGTTTTACAAGCATTCTGATGAAGTTCCCTGTGCAGAATGAAAGTGCTTAATGCAGATTTCTTTTTTTGTATATTAAAACTTTTTATTAAGATCGGAGTGACTTCCTTGCCTTTATTGGGACCAGTGTGCCGGACTAGGTGTTTTGTGTGGCTTATTAGTAACTTGTGCTTGTTTCACCCAGTTCCTTTCCACCTTGGGAAATGTCCATATTTTGGCTAAACTGTAAAGAAAACTGCTTTATAAGATATTAGAGAAACAATTATTTTTAGCAACAGATGAATTTATGGATTATTTCTTAGATGGACAGTTAGAGAGATAACAATAAAATTATTATTCCATGTGGCAAATGAACATCCATAGTGATTCAGATGTGAGAATCTATGCATTCATGTCAAGTCACAGAAAGCAGTTTCAGTGAGCATAAAACAGTGAACGTTTGTCAAAAACTGCCTTTGGTGAACATTCTGAAGAATTTTTTTCATGCACCTCCATGTGGGGGTCACCCTCCGGTCTTATGCATACCAACTCCAGGGTTGCACAACAGTGGCGACAAAGGCAAACTCCACTGCCACTGAATGTAGTTTTGGTGAGCTTATTTGATTATTTTATGTTGCCTAAACTACCTTTGGTGACCTTACATGTTTCCCTAATCTATTTCTCAGCCCTTAACTTGCAGGCATCTCCAGGTGTAATTTCCCCTGGTAATAAAAATGTCAAAATTATACCACTTTTCTTCACTACCACCACTTCCATGTTAGGCTTTTAAAATAATTAGTACCTAGTGGTAGTTTGTTTCCTATTAGTTACAGGTGATCATTCATTTATTCATTCATTCATTCATTCATTCATTCATTCATTCACTCATTCATTTATTCTTCTTTCATTCATTCATTCTCAGATTACCTGCTTAATCCAGTTCAGAGTCATGGGGTTGCCAGTACCTATTTCTACATTCAGTGAGCAGAAAACAGAGAAACTAATCATGGATGTGATGCTGGCACATTTCAGGATACATACATACACTCAATAACACATAAAATACATACCTACAGATAGTAGATGGAGGATTGCCAACTTGTCTAGAGCACATCTTAAGCAAGTGGGAAGTACAAAGAAAAGACGATTGGCTTCGGCAATTGACTAAATAATTGTTGTCATTCAAGGAGAATTCAGTATGTATCAGCATGGCATGAGATGTTTGATAGTCCTACTTGCTTTGCAAAGGATGGTTGCAACTCTTGTTCAAAGGCTTCCACATGCTGGCTAAAGCCTTTGCTATCTCCACAGAGCCTTTTTATTTTAGCCAAATGCAGTTAATAAACATTCCAGTGTAGCAAACATATCAATATCAAAACAGGATCAAATTAAGGTGGCTCCACTCGATGTTAGAAGTCTAAACAACAAGCTGCCTGACCTTAAGGCACTTTGTATTTGGAAAGCATCCACATATGTGTAATCTAATCACTCCCTCCATTCCTTGGTTTAGTGCCTACAGTGCCTTCAAACCCAAAGGCAACTGTGGGAGTTTGTTCATATTTGTTAGACACCATATTATTTATAGACAGATTCCCAAAGATAGCCACAAATTGAACTTCGTGAACTCCAAATAACACTAAACAAAATCAACTATCAGTTTATCTGTTATTAAAGGATGCCTTCTATGACCCTTGAAATTCATGTCAGATTTCTAAACATCATAGATGAACTTTCCATAAATAAGAACACCGTAATTCTGGAAAACTTTAACTATTCATCAACTGGCTAGAGTAACACCACCTCCAAATTTGGATATGCACAGCGGATTTCAGGTCTAATAAATAAGAATTCAATGGACCAGATTGTTACTATCCCGGACAGAGCTGGATCATGGTCAAATGGGGCCCTATTCAAGGTAATGAATCCTTGCCCAGTAGCCATTCCAGCGTCCTATTACATGCCCCCCCTCTCTCTTTCTCTCTCCCCATTTACCATAAAACACTGTTCAAACCTGCTAGTGTGCACACCATTTTTTTCTTTACTTCTACAATGATTACAGATATTTGGATTTAATTTAAAACTTTTATTTCAAAACTTATAGCACAAAAACTGATAGCCATTTGCTAAATAAAACAATACAGTCTCACAATGAAAACAGACTTAGCATGAGCAACAGTAAACTTATCTACCCTTGAAACTCACATTCATTGAAACTGCACTGAAACCCAAATTTATAGAAAATGCATCTGACCAATGGCAGATTGTGTACCATTGGGCTGTCTTCAAACTATGGGTCCCCTGCACACAGATTTAGGACCATACATAAATGCAAGTGTTCTTTGATTCACTTTCCTGATTGTATTAAATGATTTGTTTAATGCAGCACCACTTGTTAGAGTGAGTTTTAAATGTGCAGTTTTAAACATTTTTCTAGTAAGCACTGAAACAAAACATATGAACCAATAATGACAAGCCTACCCATTTCAGAACATTTCAGCTGTAAAAGGCCATTCAAAATGCTGTCATTAGAATCCAACAATAACAGACAGTATACACAAAAACATCATGTATATAATTCCACAGAAAACAGACCTGTAACCAATGAAGCGGTGGCTGCTGGCAAACAATTTTGCTTTACAGTGCTTCATTTACAAACTCAGTGCCTGCTGCCCTTGAAGAATGAATTTTCTACATTAACCCACGGTGGTGGTGCTGCGGTAGCATTGTCGCCTCACAGTAAGACGCTGTCCAGTTCAATTCTCAGCTAGAGCGTCTTCTGCGTGGAGACATGCATGAATGGGCGTACCTTCAATGAAGGTTGTGCGTCAGGCATGGTAACTCGGCATGTAAAAATCAACTACCAATCATTAGCGGACCGGAGTTCCACTGTGGCAACCCCTAACCAGGAAAAGCCGAAAGACACAACAACATATGAAAAAATAATAATAATTGGTGTGCTGGTGATATGCAACAGGGAATGGCTGGGAAACCAACAAAAGGTTCATAGTTTCTAAGCATCTGATCCAAAGGAAGACACACTCAGGAGTACAGCACCCCTCCCCTCTTATGCTACAGTCAGTAATTGGTCTACCTGATATGGGAAGAGAAGACACAACCTTTGGCACTAAAGGCAAGTATGCTACATATTGTACCACTGACACTGAACAGCACAGCTATGAAACTCTATGGCTGACATTGACAGACTATAATCATCAGTGATTTACAAAAAAAAATAATAATAATCTAAAGGAGACCTGGCAGTTACTGTGGAGGTTTAATGCTCTTGCTTCCTAATAATTCAGGCTCAGGGTTAGAGTCTGCTCAAAGTCACTTAACTAGACAGCTCCCTAACTGAGGCATATTACACATACACTTGTTCACAGATTGTTGCACTCGCTGCTTCATGCTCCAAGACATCTGTATTTGTTCTGGAGTTTGGTTGGCATAATGGTTAAGGTCTTTACCTTAAATCTAAATTTTCTTATGATTTTATGTTAGGGAGTTTATCCTAATACTGAGGTTTCTGGGACTGGGACTTGCTCGTCTCCCACGAGGTCCTAAAGCCATGCTGCATTTAGAAAGTCTCCGGTGAGGTCCTAAAGCACTCTTGTGTTTCTAGAAGTTTTTTGCTTATGTTTTATTTACAGAAGATTTTATTTTTATCGGCACCCTCAAGCCAACATGAGGGTCCCCCAGCCAACATGGGCCCTAGGCAGCAGCCTATGTCACCTACTGCTCGATCCAGCTCTAATCCCAGCTTACAGCAATGTGCACAACTGGCACAAAAGAGAGGCCAGGAGATTTCAGTTTATGTAAGTGCTTTGCTTTATTCTGTTAGAAGATAACTAACTTTGACTCCTTAATAGACTTTTTCAGCTGTTGTTGTTAGTGATTATTGTCTCTATCAGTTTGTATTTACTTGTCAGATGGATTGCCTTGCATAAGCGTGCATAATGTCCTTATTAGAGGAAAATGCTATTTTTTCAGTGCTGCAAGTGCAGCGTGTTTAGTCTTAATGAAGAGATGTTTTCAAATATAGGTATAACTGTTTAAAAACAGTCTCAAAACCACCAGGAGGGCACCAACAATGACTAATTAACAAAACTACTTGCCAGGAACTAAAAAAATAGCCACTCAAATAAGTTTAGCGCTTTCGCCCATTTAATACACAAACTTCATCAGAACAAGATGAGCAGAGATTTTACATGGAAAGTCTGGACTAAGACAAAATCTCCCACACACTACCAAAATATAGAGAACTCCAAAATCTGATCACAAACACATAAATTTTGATAAAAATAACTTCTACCACACACCCCAATCTACAGAACCTAGAAATCCCCCAAAATTCTAGAATACACTCAACCAAATTTTCCACCCAGGGAATCCCTTAACTCCTAACCTCTGCCCTGATAATACAGGCCAAGAAACTGCATCCATTTTTAATTCATACTTCATCGATACCATCAGCAAACTTATGCAGACTTTCAACCCAACCAACCCCTCACCTCCTACCACCCCCTTCTACAAAACTGTCCATTCTCCCTAAATTCCATTCCAACCATATACATTAAAAATCTTCTTCTCAAACTTTAACCATGTTCCTCATCAACTGATAACTTGCCATCTCTCTTCCTAAAGGCTGCTGCTAACTCCATAGCATACTCTGTCTCCATCTTCATAAACTGCTCAATCAGTGAATCCACTGTCCTTACCATATTGACCCACAACGCTGAAAATTCTGTGGAGCTCTCTAATTACTGATCTATTGCCATACTTTCTCCCCTCTCTAAAATTCTCCAGCATTGTGTTCATAAACAAATATTGGCTTATCTCATTCAATAAAACCTGATCACCCTTAACCAGCAATGGCTTCCACCCCCACCACAGCACCACTACTGCACTCATTTCCTTTACTAACTCTGTCTTCCTAGCCAGAGACAATAATAAACTAGTGTCCTGCCTCTTCTTAGATTTCTCCAAAGCCTTTGTCATCATCTCCCACTCCATCCTCCTCTACTTTCTCAACTCAACCTCTCCCCAGCAACTATCTCCTGGTTTACCATCTACCTCACAGACAGACAGCAATCTGTCAAATGGCTCTCTGCCCTATCTCCATTTCTCCACATTAAAATGGGTGTCCCACAAGGCTCAGTTCTAGGCCCTCTTCTCTTTAACATCTTTACTAACCAACTCCACATATCCTGTACTCAGTCATCCCTCATACAGTATGCAGATGACTCCACAGTCATCTCCATTGCTGACAACCCCTCTGACCTGCTCACCCTGACACAAACATCTTTCAACCTCACAGAAACATGGCTTGCTAACAGCCAACTCATATTCAGCCCTAAAAAGACAAAACTTCTAGTCCTCCCTAAATATCTCTACCATCTTAAATCCTCATTCACCATCTCTTCCCTCAACAACACTACTATCACTGCTGAAACCCACACTAAACTCCTTGGAGCAATCATAGACGACCAACTTAAATTTGACCTCTATGTACATCACTGTATCAAGATAACCCACCAAAAGCTCTGTCTGCTGTATAGAAACAAAAGGTTTCTTACACCCAACTCCCAAATCTCACTAGCCCAAGCCTACATTCTCCCTAGCCTCTTCTACATTTCTCAAATTTTAACTAACTTACAGTCCTCACTACTTTCCAAACTCAAAACCACCTACAACAAAGTAGCTAGATTTACAGCTAATCTGCCTACAAAATCACATCACTGTCATGCTCTTCAAACACTCAGCTGGCTAGAGTTTCCTAACCAACTCTTATTTACTCAGCTTATCATCATCCATGTCCATGAATTCAAGAAAACTCTCAAAAATTACTTAAACAGCACCTGGACCTGTCACTGCAGTCATCCCACTTGAACCCCTTCCCTTCTCCTCCATTATCTTCTCCTTTCCTCACTTTCCTTCCTATTCCCCCATTTCCTCCAATTATCCTATCTCAACTAACCTCTTTAGTATGACAATGGCAATTAACTACTGCTCTCCATGTTCCTTCACTTCCTAGTTCTGGAAACCTGCTACCTGTATCCTATTTGCAATTAGCTTTTAAATTAAATCTCTATACATGCTGTAACATTTAAAACAAACTGCTTTGAATTGTATATCTGACCCCTGAGAATAATTCTAGTGCATTTTTGCCAGTTTTTGTTACTACCTGTTTCAGTACTTACTACTAAGTCTAAATGCCTATTTTGCTGATTTCTATTACTCATTCTGTAATGGACATTTGCTTAATTAAATTATTGCATATATTTTATTGTATTTTACTTCAGTCCTGTAATTTTTCTTGTTTATTTGCACTATGGAGCTTTTCTCCCCTGGCCTCTGCTGAAAAAAGGTACAAGCTCAGTCAGACTATACCAGTCAACAAATGTCAAATAAAATAAAAATAAATAAACTCAACAGAAACATGAGTTTATACAAAAATGTAACTCCTAATTAACCAGTAATATCCAGCAATGTGTTAAAAAATCAACATTTAAATATAGGTTCATAGATTAGTACTAAGCTGACTGCCCTTGCGAGCCATTTTAAGCCTAGCCAATTATCCCTTGTGAGACTCAAACCCTGCACCTTGTATTTGCAAGGCAAACACCTTAACCATTAGGCCACCCTCCCATATTTAAATGAGTAAAAAACTAATTAATAATTAAATCTCTAAAACTAAATGTAAATTTAAAGTGGCAGTTATAGCAACTTGTTCTTTAACAAACATTTGATGATAATAAGCCCATTTAAACCTGTTTTTTTATCAGCTTTAAGGGCAACTGGCCTTTTTAAATCATTTAATTGTAAAGTGTTATTAAAATTGATAATAAATAACTTAGACTCCACACTGTACAATACCAAAAAGCTAAATTTCATAAGGTTATCACATTCACTGGTGAGTTTAGCCAGTGCATTAGCAAAGTCACATTTTTAATAGCAGCACAGTGTTCATAAATGTTAAATAAAAACAAATGATAACAACACAGGAGGCTCAGATGCAAAGGTTTACTAGTGTACACCAGGAGGCAAAAAAACATACAAGTACAGAGTTTTGTCTGACATGATGCAGGAAATACACAATTTTATATAGTCTTACATTCAAGCTGTGCCCACCTTACTGACGTGGTTAGTCACAGGGCACCTACATCACTATGGTCTACAATATTCTATTCATAAGAAAAAGCTGATGTTATACATTTTAAAAGTTTTCCCATGGGAATAATACAGCCTTGCAAAGCACCTGGTTCGTTATAATGTCTTTCTGTAAATGTTACTCTTTCAAGGTTTCAGGCTTGCTCGAATACAATAGTCGGTTCAGTCTTGTAATATACTTCTTTGTTCTTCTTGCAACTTTACTTTAGCAGCTGTGCCTTATCTTTGATAATATTTACAAGGCTAATTATCTCAGGGGAAGGAAGAAGAATTTTCAATGCTTTATACATTTAATTTCCTAACCCAGCAGATAATCATTAGTGAAAAACATAAGCTTGCTGAGCTGGCTACTGCCAGGGTCAGAGTTCAAACACACTGCAGCTCCAAAGCTTCAAGCAATTACATGTAAAATCATTCTTATTGCCATATTGTAAATAGAATAAAATGCATTATATACTATTTGCTTTAAAACTAGCACTTTATACATATTCAAATACATATTTTTCTAACATTTTCCTCCCTTTTAATACTTTTTATTCTATTCAGAAACATAAACAATGTTATATCGTCCCCTAGCCTTCTCCTTTAAGGACTTTCAACTAGGCAAGTCATTTAGTTTATATTTCGAAAAGTTTCGTCTGGAATCAATAGTTCCAATTCAATGTCTTGGTACAAAGTTTCAGTTACAGATATATCAACAAAATCTTTGACTAATCTTTTCATACAGGGGATCCCACAACAAACACATGCTCCTAATAGGAGCAGACCAACACAAATAGCAATCAAAATATTCATTAGGATAGAACCCCACCCACCAAACAGACTCTGGAAAAATTCGTCAGTGGGTTTGGGCCTGGTTCAGTCATGGCCGATACCTGCTGTATTACCTCTAGGTGATCATTAATCTCGTGTCGATTGTCTGGTATGAACGCACAGCATTCTTCTTTGATAAGCGTGCAAGTACCACCTCTCGCCGCTAGGGTGAAGTCAAGAGCCATTCGATTTTGTAGCACAACAGTTCTCATTGCATTCAGTTCGTCAGTCACTAGTTCGAGAGCAGAAAAAGTTGCATTACTCATTACTTCGAGAAGCTTCGACAGTTTTCTCAACTCCCAGATCAATTTGACTGCTCCATATGCTGGAAATATTCCAGCCTAGGATATAACACTGTCACTCAAGTCCATATGAGTCAACTTTTCTTTATCTTTCATGGAATGATGGTTCTTCCAACCAGCTTCAATTTTTCCCATTGGATTTACAGGTTTCCTGATTGGATCTTCAGGTTTTCGGGCTACATCTCTTACATTTCGTATCTTACCTAGAGGTAATTCTGCAGTATGCCTTATAGCTGGAACCAGATAACCCAAAAAACAACTGCCGGACCAATTCTCAGGTAGCCATTTGTATGCTTTTTCCCACAAATAAAATAACAGTTTTCTACTTTGGTACTGATGCGGGTTAATTCTGAATGAAACATTTTCTTGTCTATAACAGACAATTGTTTATGCAAGACAGGATTTCTCTGCACTTCACTTAATGTTGTTTTCATTAAGCTCAAATATGAATCATAATTTATGCTACAAATAGTGCTTTTATCTTTAGTTTTAATATAGCATTTATAAGATATAGTTATGTTACAGTTACTCCAACCCACTTGGAGTGTATCATTCTTATAGAAACATACAATTCCCTCTGTGTAATAGGCAAATACAATGCAATTTTGTCCTGTGATCTTACAGAACCTGTATCAAAAGTAAATTTTCCCAAGTCTCATTTATCCCCAAGGGGACAGCGGACATCAACAGTCCTCCATATGCTGTTGGTATGGCAGTACAAACCCAGCAATTTGAAATGTTCATAGTCTCTACATATACACGCTTCATAGCTAGGTATGTGTTAAAGTTTGGATGCCAGTCTATAGACAGTTCATCACGTTTCTCCACTTTCACTTGTGTTGTTATATGTAGGAAGAACCACAACAAAAGGAAAGTCATCACAATCATAGTCAATAAATGCATAGTTAGCAAGATGATTAAACAATATCTTCGGGGTTTATCTGTATTTTTACTCATCTCACTCTTGGCCATCCTGCCTTTGTTGTGTGTCAGTCACAAAATGTTTATCAAGCTGAAAATTCTTTACCGGTTTACAGTGCATCAGGTGGACCCAGGACGACCTCTTAGCAACTTTGACTGCAGTAGGCGTCGCCAACAGTACCTGGTACGGTCCTTCCCACTTTGGACTCACCCAATTCTTCCTCTTCGTGACCTTCAACCACACCCAGGACCCTGGGGTCAGCACTGCTTCCAACAATCTGGTCTGTCTTTTATCTGAAAAAGAGTTCAGCTGCAAAACAGTTTTATTTGTTAACAGTTTCCTCATTTAATTAGCTAATGAGCTGTCAGCCTCTAGTTCCGCAGGCATGAGAGCTTTCCACTGTGGCACATAATATGCCCTTCCAAATATCACTTCAAACGGGGTCAAACCCTTTACATTTGGAACTGTTCTCATGCTCAGCAGTGCCAAAGGCAAACAGCAAATCCAATTCTTCTGTGTATCATCTATTAATTTTCTCAACCTGCTTTTTAAAATTCCATTGTATCTTTCCACCAGTCCTGCAGACTGTGGGTGGTAAGCACAATGATTCTTCAAGGAGATCCCAAAGAATCTCCCAAGTTGGTGAATCGTCTGATTAACAAAATGTGTCCCATTGTCACTATAGATTCTTTCCGGTATGCCAAATCTAGGAATTATTTCTTTTATTAGGGCCTTTGCCACTGTTGCTGCATCCGGATTTTTAGTTGGAAAGGCTTCTACCCATTTGGAAAACATGTCTATAATTACTAAACAGTATTTTTTCCCTTCACATTTGTTCACTTCTATGAAATCCATACAGATAGTATGGAATGGATATGGTGGTATAGGAAAACTCCCTTGCTTGGGTTTGAATGCTCCTTGTGCATGATGTTTATTACAGACATGGCATGCTGCACAAAATTTTTGTGTAAAGTTTGTGAATCCATATGTTTGGAATATTCGATTTACTAACTGTACCATCCCCCCTGTTGAGACATGGCACTGTCCATGGCTCAACAAAGCTGCATATCTAAATAAATTAGACGGCAATATTGTTTTTTTCTCTTTGGAGATATACAGTCCATTTTCGAGGATTGCACCTCGTTTCTCCCATTTCTGTTTCTCAGCTTTTGTAGTTAATGTCTGCATCGTTTTTAACATTTCTAAATCCAAAATCTCAGAGGGTTGTAATTCCTCGGTTAAAAGTAAAGTTTCTGAGTCTGAGGCTGCTTGCTTTGCAGCTGCATCAGCTTTTGCATTTCCTTTTGAAATTGCATCCTGTTGTTTTGTATGAGCTAAACATTTACAAATAGCTACTTTAGTAGGTAACTGAATGGAATCTAACAAGTTCAAAATAAGTTGCGCATGATTAATCGGTTTGCCAGTAGATGTTATCATTCCCCTATTTTTCCATTGTTGTGCAAAAACATGCACTGTAGAGAAAGCATACTGACTGTCAGTATATATGTTCACACATTTATCTTTTGCTAGAGTACAAGCCCGTGTTAAGGCTATCAATTCTGCTGCTTGAGCAGACAGGTTATGCTGTAGGGGTTGGGCTTCTAAAATCTCTGTATCTGTGACTACTGCATACCCTACTAGATTTTTCCCTGTAGGACCCTTTCTGCATGAACCGTCCACATAAAATGTCACCTCAGCATCATCCAAGGGCATATCAGTAAGGTCTTGTCTGGGCAAAGTTATTTGCTCAATTTCCTGCAGGCAACTGTGTGGTGTGCCATCCACAGGAGTTGGAAGTAACGTTGATGGATTTAATGTTGTACAACGTTCAATTACCATATGAGGTTGGCTCAGCAGTATGGTCATACATGAAAGATGTCTAGCAGGAGATAGATATGCTATTTTCTCTTGCAGTAAAATTATCGCGACTGCATGAGGCACTCTCAATGTGAGAGGGTGGAACAACACCACTGAGGTCGAAGCCTGTACTGCCATTGCAGCTGCGACTACTGCTTGCACACAGTGAGGCAATGATCGTGCCACTGGATCTAACTGTGATGAATAGTAAGCTATGGGGCATTGCTTATCCCCATGCTGTTGCGTCAAAACTGATGTCATGTATCCCTGTTTACAATCTACGGTCTGAAAAAATCTTTTGTGGTAATTTGGAAGTCCTAAAACTAATGATGACGCTATCAATTGTTTTAGTCTGCAGAAAGCTGTTTCTGCTTCAGGTGTCCATTGTAATACATCTTGTGCTGCCATTGGTGTTTTATATATTAAATCAGCCAGTGGAGCGGATTCTAAAGCATAGTTTGATATCCAGCTTCGACAAAAATTAGTCGTTCCCAAGAAGGACATCATTTCCTTCTTGGTTGCTGGTTTGGGTGCCTGTAAAATTGCTGTTTTTCTGTCTTCATCTAATATTCTACCTTCATTGGATATTACATATCCTAGGTATCTAACCTGTTTTCTCCAAAGTTGTAATTTACTTTTGTTTACTTTGTGTCCTTGTGCTGCTACAAATTTCAATAATGCTATCGTATCCTCCCTGCATTGATGCTGGGTAGGGGCTGCTAGCAAGATGTCATCTACATAAAGTAGAATCTGACTACCTCCTGGTGGAGTAAACCCTGCCAGGTTGCTTGCCATTTCTTGTGCAAATATCGTTGGACTTTCACAATATCCCTGCGGTAGCCGAGTATAGGTATATCTTTTACCCTGAAATGTAAATGCAAACCAATACTGGCTATCAGGAAGAATAGGTATTGAAAAGAAAGCATTGCTTATATCTACCACAGTAAAATATTTTTGTTGTGGTTTCAAATCATTCAACAAGATGTGTGGGTCTGGCACCGTAGGTGCTCTGGGTATTATTGCATTGTTTACAGCTTGTAAATCCTGTACCATCCGCCATTCCCCGTTTGCTTTTTTAACAGGAAATAGAGGGGTGTTACATAGTGAATCAAGAGATTCTACCAGTACTCCTTCCTTGAGTAATGCTGCTATTATAGGGTTAATTCCTTGCTCTGCATCTTTCCTCAAGGGGTATTGTCTTTTTTGTGGTCTAAATGCTGATTTTGGTGTAATAGTTACTGGTCCTGCTGTTTGAATAAGTCCTACATCTGATTTACCTGTTGACCAAAGAATATCTGGTATGTCACACAAGGCTTTTTCTTCTTCTTCTAATAAGAATGCTAATCAGCTGTCTTCACTAGTTTGTAAGTGTACAGCTGGATGTGTCTGTGTTAGCCAATTCAATTTCTGTTTTGTATTCCCTGTTCTGATAATTCTAAATCAGTTTGTTTTTCCCATCTTGTTACTTTTTCTCCTAAGTCTGCCGATCTCACATCCTTATTCTTTGTCAGGCTGACATGTGGTAGTCTATTAGATTTGTACAGTGTCATGAATTCCTGAGGTAGTGAACAGCTTACCACACTGTTTCCCTCAGTATCCCAATACAAGGTTCGTAATACTAATCTGTTAGCAGGGTTTTTGAACAACTCTTGCTCATATTCTTTATCAGGTCCTGGCATGCTACAGTAGTATAGAGTACAATGTAACAAATGCTGTTGGTCAGTGTCAAGGGAGGGGGCCTTACTGATGGCTACATTCATCAGTTCTTCGGTTACTGCCCCTGGACCAGTCGTAACTAGGTCCTGGCTGTACCAGTAAAATGTTTCACCCTCCGGTCGCACCACAAAAGTATCCATTTGTCTTTGTGCTTCCATACCCTGCATAGTGGGAACTACCGCTATGCCAAATATCTGCATAAGATCTCTTCCCAGTAAGTTTACTGGACACTTTGCAGAAACTGCAATTTTACTTTTCTGAGTCATACCTGAAACGGGGTCAGTTATTGCTATATCATGGGAGAGTGGCTCCCTATATAGCTGTCCATTTGCTGTTTTCACTAATATATAGTCAGGTGATTCGGAATTTTCTGGTAACTTTGAAGGATGTATCAAAGTTCGTGACGCTCCTGAGTCACACAAGAATTTCACTTCCCTTCCTTCCACCAGAAGTGTAACTTCCGGTTTTGTGTCTGCCAAATAGAGCTCTAAGCTCAGTAATGCCAAATCTAAAATTTCACTTTCTTCATCCTCTACATCTGCTTGCACTTCCTCTGTTCCTTCCACTACATTTACATTTGCCCTTTGTTTGTTTTCCTTCTCTGATGATTTCTGATTTTCATCACTATCATATAGTCAGTCCTCATCACCTTTATTTTCTGTAGTCGCCTTTTTATTTAGCCTGCAATCCCTTGCTAAATGTCCTTTCTTACCGCACTTAAAGCACTCACCTTTCTTTTTTCTTTCTTCAAAATCTTCTGACCTTTTGTCAGATTGTCTATTTCCCTGTGTATTTTTCTTACCCTTTTTACCTCACTGTACTACAAAGACCTCTGCTCCATCTTCAGCTGTGAAGACCTGTGTCTTCTTTTTCTTTTTACTATTAAAGTGTCTTTCAGCATGTCTGGCATATTCAAGTAAGGCTTGTAGCCTACTTGTTCGGTGATCTATCATATGCTATGTAATAAAGATACTGATAGGTGCAATGCAACCTTTCAAAAATGCATTTTTCAGTTGTTGTTCATACGAGGTATCATGTGTCTGATTTTCAGGAATAGCCATACCACTATGGTTATTGAAACATACCAATAATCTACCATAGTGCCCATCTACAGTTTCATTCTCTTGTTGTATGCATTGGTTAATGCAAGTCCAATCTGCTCTAGGTTTCCATTTTTCAGAAATTCGGTCTGTAAGACCTTTCACTCTGTTGTCTAATTCTGCATCACTATGTGGGAGTGGTTTAAGCTCTACATTTCGAGGATTCCAGGTGCCACAAATCATGTGCCAGTCTGGACCCACAATCTGTCTAACTACCTTTTCTACTTCTTCCCCATTCAAGTGGTAACTTAATCTCATACCTTGCAAATCTTGTAAAAACTTTGTGTAATTAACTTTTGGATGAGGGATTCCCTCTGTAGCTTTCGAATATCTTCCGTGTCCATGGTCTATATACTAGAAGAGTTGGGTCCTGCCCTTCCTGTCCTGCCTGAGGATTTGGTACCTCGATTAGTGGACAGATTTCTTCCTCACTCTCTTCTAGTGTGTTTCTCCTTATTTGATATAAGTCTGTGTCCCCAAGTGTTTTACGTGTCCGGGACCTAGTTTCAATAGGATCTCTAACAAATGGTTTTAGTGTTTTTGTAACTTCAGGATAACATGGAGGTGGACCAGCTTGTCCTCCTGCTTCATATCCTGAAAAAGGCATTGGAGGGGCGGAGGGGGAGGGGCCATTGCTATTACTGTATTATTATCCTCTTTGTCTAAAAATAATGTTTTTGTATTTTTAGTTTTCTGTTCCCTTCGGTTTACTTCCTCAATCCACCTGTGTGCCTGAGGAATGCCTAATCGCTGTTGTTTTTTTGCCTGACCTTCTGCGTCAGATTTAAGCTGTTTTAAAAGTTTAACTAATGAAATCTTGTTTAATTTACCGTCAAATCCGTATTTATTAACCCATTTTGTATAATACCTTACATTATCAGTCCGTCATCAGTTAGGGGCGGATCTCACGATTTTTTAGTGCACTGATTTCCCATTCTAATAGAAAATGTTATGTAACCCTTTTCACCACGTGGTATTTCAGTTCCTTACACAGTTTATCTAGAATAACTGCCTACCTTATTCTGTTTCCCTGATCTCTGACAAAATATACAGTAATTTCCTTTTGTCCCTGATCTGTATAACAAATCTCTGACAATGACATTTACTGTAACCTAGTCCCTGATCTAAAACAGAAAAAAGGCAAATATCTTCCTACCTGAGCCTCCTGGGTCGACCAGTTCGAGACCGCTCTTCGGCTGCAGATCAGAAAGTGGCCAGCCTCTCAAGACGACAATTCAGTCGGAGGTCTTTGTGTTTCAAGAAGAACCGTTTCGGTAACTTCTCCTGCTCAGTATTCGACCACCGATACACTCTGATCTGCAGCTTACCAAGGGAATTCCGGTTCAAGGAGGACCAAACTGTTAAATAAAAACAAATGATAACAACACAGGAGGCTCAGATGCAAAAGTTTACTAGTGTACACCAGGAGGCAAAAAAACATACAAGTACAGAGTTTTGTCTGACATGATGCAGGAAATACACAATTTTATATAGTCTTACATTCAAGCTGTGCCCACCTTACTGACGTGGTTAGTCACAGGGCACCTACATCACTATGGTCTACAATATTCTATTCATAAGAAAAGCTGATGTTATACATTTTAAAAGTTTTCCCATGGGAATAATACAGCCTTGCAAAGCACCTGGTTCGTTATAATGTCTTTCTGTAAATGTTACTCTTTCAAGGTTTCAGGCTTGCTCGAATACAATAGTCGGTTCAGTCTTGTAATATACTTCTTTGTTCTTCTTGCAACTTTACTTTAGCAGCTGTGCCTTATCTTTGATAATATTTACAAGGCTAATTATCTCAGGGGAAGGAAGAAGAATTTTCAATGCTTTATACATTTAATTTCCTGACCCAGCAGATAATCATTAGTGAAAAACATAAGCTTGCTGAGCTGGCTACTGCCAGGGTCAGAGTTCAAACACACTGCAGCTCCAAAGCTTCAAGCAATTACATGTAAAATCATTCTTATTGCCATATTGTAAATAGAATAAAATGCATTATATACTATTTGCTTTAAAACTAGCACTTTATACATGTTCAAATACATATTTTTCTAACAATAAATTCTTTTGTAAAGTGCTCTAATAGTCTTCCTACCGTAATAGCTTTCACAATTTGAGCAGTTTGCTAGGTAGACTACTCCAGTGCTTTTACAACTATATATTTGTTTACTGACAACACATTTTTGTATATGCTTAAAATAAGTACTCTGTGCTGAACGAATAAATTTGCACTGTTTACAGTCATAACAGTGACAAATTCCAACTGACCCATGACTATCTGTACCAATGTTGTGACCACCAAATTCCAATAAAGTTTATGAGATGGATAATTTTTTATATATAAATTGTGGATGGTCATCCACCACTCAAACTAATTCCCCATTCCCTAGAATAATTTTCCAGTTATCTTGTATTATTCTCCTAATATCTTTGGAGTCAACACAAATGGGGATGGGGAAAACAGAACCTCTGTTTACACTGTTAGTGGTCCCAGCTTTGTCTCTGGGAACAAAACAACTAAATAATATAGAGGAAAATGTTGTTGCCTGCTGCTGATAACTTCATTCCTAATTTCATATAACTTAGCCTTTGGATATCCCCTGGCAATAAACATATTTACCAAACAGTTGACTTCATTCAAAAAATGCTCTTCTGAACTAATTATTCTACTTAAACAAATAAACTGCCCCCTAACATTATTAGTTTTCATAAAATTGGGGTGTAAGCTATTATAATGCAGATAATTATTAGAAAAAGTGTTTTTTTTCTGATGAATAATACTTGAAAAACTTTTTGACTTGATATCCATGGTAAAACAAAAGTCAAGGAAATTGACACTAGTTCCAGTTTCACTTAAATTAAAAACAAAGCCCTCTACACTGTGATTAATCTTTTCCAAAAAACTTCACAAAATTGTTTTTACTGCCTGCCCAAATTAAAAAAAAACAGGTAATCAATATATCTCCTATAAAAGGAGACCTATTTAAAAAGTTCAGGTTTGGAAAGAAAAATGTGTTCCCACCAACAAAATACCAGGATGGCAAAACAGGGGCCATTTTGGCCCCATGGCAACCTCACATTTTTGTTGATAAATCTTCTCATCAAATAGAAAAAAAATATTAGTTAACACTAATTCTAACCATAAACAATTACTGTTAATTTGGATTGGACCAAAGACAGTGAAGTGGCTCAATTTTTTTTAAATAAATCCAATACCTAAATCCTGATTAATTGCTGTATGAAGTGAAGCAATGTCCACATTAATAAGATATTTTTCTTTAATAAATTCAAAAAGAAACAAGAGTCTCTAAGAAAATAATCGGTCTTCCATGTGAGTGGGTTTAACAAACTATCAAGACAGAAGGCTAAAGTAAAAGTTTTACTTCATTTGCCTGAGACAATAGGTCTGAAAGGAGGGTTGCTAGGATCCTTGTGTATCTTAGAAATTCCAAACAAGTTTCTTAAATGAGGTTCTTCAACAGTCAAAAATTGAAAAGTAGCCAAACCAATGTAACTTTGGTTAAGCAGATCTAACAACAAGTTATCAACTTTCATAAAACTCCTCCTGACGAGATCTTTACTAACTAAAGTGTAATTTTGCCTGTCACTAAGTAAATGAGATATATCAGTTATATATACATTATTGTCCATTATTACAAAACCATTGCCCTTATCAGCCTTCATAAACCAAAACTCTACATTTTCTTAAAGAGAAAAGTGCTTCTTGTTCCTTTTTATTTAAATTAAAATACCTGTTTTGGGACTTATTACCCATTAAAGTGTGAAGGTCCTGTTCACAAATGTCAGAAAAAAACATTAAGTGTAGAGTACAGCCTAGGATTAGTTGAACTAAGCTTCTAAACAGTTACATCAGGCTGAAAATGTGTTATCCCATCAAGAATACATTTCAAATTTAACTTCCTGACAAAGAGCTTAAGATCTATAACAAGATCAACAACATTAGCTCTCCTAGATGGGATAAATGTAAACCCTTTTTCTAAAACATTTGTTTGTTCTTCAGTTAGAGCTAAATTACTTAAATTGTGTAGTTGACACAAAGAAACTACTTCCTGCGTCCTGTTCCCCATTTTATAGAACCGTTTGTTTTGGCCCTCCTTCCAGCTCATATCATTTTTACTACCGGTGCACATGACTGAAAAAGGGGAAGCTACACTAAGTTGTTCACTGCCCCCAAAAACATGATTAACAGTAGGGGTAAATGTAGAGTCAACAAACCCCCTTCCCCATTATTATCAACACCATTCTCATGAATAAGGGGTGGAAAGTCTTTATTGTCCACAATATTAAAAGGCAGGGTTGGTACAGCAGAATTCACAGTTCCTTGACTCATAGTTGATGAAATAACTTTAAGTGGAAAAGTATGGTTATTAGAATAGGCTAGAGAATCTTTAGCAAGTTTTTTCCATTTTCTACTGACCAAAATTGCAACATGTCTCTGCAGTTTAGCACCAATATTGTCATACAAAGACTTAAAAGACAAAAAGTCTTTGCCATTTAAAATTATGCTTTTAAGTTCCTGAACTTGTGCTCTGAGAACTTTAGCTTTTTCTTCATTAAATTTAGTTAATAATTTAAGTGCCTCAATGCCAGCATTATTGTACATTGTGGCTAGCTCTTTATAAATCCAGTCACTTATAGAAATCCTATTTGAGAACTGATAACCTCTAAGTCCAAGTGGAACTTGTTTCAGTTCTGTACATGTGCATAGATAGAAAATGTCATACTCCAACATTCTGAGTGTGAAGATTGGGTGAAGATAGACGAAGGCTGCCAGCGTAGTCAGATAGAATTTTGTAGATAATTCTGTAATTTGTAGATATTAATGTAAACCACAGGCTTGTTGTCTTAAATGGTAAAAATAGTGTTACATGTGGAACTGAAAAAAATGTAACAACAGTGCACTCTACTGACCAAGTAAAGCATGTTGTGACCCTTTGATGTAAACACGGCTCCAGACAGTCTAGATGAAGGAATTCTTGCTATTGTTTTAGGGCAAATTTAATGGCCAAAATTTGCATGCATAAATGTCCTTAATGGCTTTGCTTCCTGACCTGGTGTGAGCTTACTAAATAATGCAGCCTGTTATCCTGGGAACCCAGGGAAGTGTGAAGAATGATGTAATGTGAACCAGGAATGTGATTTTAAAAACAGAGAGAATCAGAGAGCATTAAGCATTTTTTGTCTTGACCATCCAGCTGACCAGCACTGTCTTGCTCTATATGTAAGTTTATCTTATACTTGTGTTTTCTCTTAGAAATAGCCAGAAACTAGAAAAATTAAACTGTTTTCCTGTGATGTCAGAACTGTACTACTGAATTATTTTAAGTATTTCTCTTTGATCTCTGAACTCTTGACTAGCACTGTGTAGTAAAAAGTATTGTCTTGTGTTTTTAATTATTTATTATTAAATATTTTTAAACCATTTTAACTGTGGCTGTTTTGTGTAGAGATAATTTAAGCCCTAGAGTACATTGCATGTATATAGTGATCCTGTACCAAGTCACTCTAATAAGCCTTGACTGTTTAGTGACACTTACTAGTTGGACAATAATACTGGGCAGTAATAATTGGACACCCTTTTAAGGGCCTTTGAGTAGCTGATAAACATTAGTGGGTGGTGGCAGCTGGTACTACGGTATAGTCTGGGAAAAAGGGGCACAGATGAAGAACCTGTGCCAGCCTTCCCCAGGAGTGTCTGTGTGGTTGTATAAACTCTTCTCAAAGTGTGTGTGTGTGTGTGTGTGTGTGTGTGTGTGTGTGTGTGTGTGTGTGTGTGTGTGTGTGTGTGTGTGTGTGTGTGTGTCAGCTACTTGGATAGGGACATGAAGCAGTGGTTGGACAGAGAGGGTGCTGGAGGTTTTAGCCTGCCCACTAGGCTGAGATCTGGACCCTATAGCTGTGCCAGTGGGGAGTCTTATTGGGGACCTGGAGAGCAAGGCAGCAACCAGCTCCAGACAGACTGTGATCTCTGTATGCTCTTAAGGGAAATTGTACTTTACTGTGTGCATTTGTTATCCTTTTCTCCTATATGAGACGCCTCTTACTGGTGTTAGAGGTGAGGATTGAGGCTCCTTGATTGCTGGGCCAGGGCATGGCTGTCACATATTAATTGTTTGGCAGTGGTGGGATAACCACACCACATATTAACTGGTTGGCAAATACTAATTGGCTTGTAGTAGTGTGGGTAGAATGAATTCCTGTAGCTTGTGTACAGTGAGCTTTGAAGGTATTTTGTACTCTAAATCAGCCACTCAGTGAATACTCAGAGTTCAGATCACAATTGTTTTATTTCTTTTGTTAGCTTAGTTAGTCAGGGTGAGCAGGCAGTATGTCAGCAGAGGAGTATGGAAAGCTGACAAGGGGACTGGTGCATGGAAACCTGACTAAGGCAGACCTGACTGCAGCCTTTGTTACAGCTGCATCAAAAAACAGCAACCAGGAGGACAATCAGACTGGCAGTGGAGATATAATACCCTCGGAGAATGGACAGCTCAACCTTTCTGCAGAGGACTTAAAAATCCATCTGGAGCTAAAGAGACTTGAGTTGGAGGCCAGGCATTTGGAAATAGAAGCCGAGAAAAAGGAACGGCAGAGGAGGCATGAGACAGAAATGCTGACTCTTCGCCAGAGTCATGGAGGTAATGGGGAAGGGAGTAACTGTACCCCAGAAGCACAAAAGGTCAGTACATTTCTTCCGCAATTTAAAGAGGGGGATAATTTTGATAGTTTCATTCATATGTTTGAGAGGGTATGCAAACAGTATAGTGTTGACCAAAGGCTCACCCCCTTAACCCATGGTAAAGCTGTAACTGTTTTATCAAAAATGTCTGACGTTGCATGTTTTGATTATACTCCTGTTAAAAAAATCACTTGTTAGAATTGTTTAAGCTAACACCTGAAATGTATAGGAAAAAGTGTTGTGAGCATAGAAGCAAGGCTGATGAAAGTGTGTGTGAATATGTTGTTGAACTGGGCACTTGCTTCCATAGGTGAGTGAGTGGATGTCAGGTCACCACTTTGTCTGAGGACATGAGGATCTGGTTAGCTGATAGACAATGTGCTACTTCAGATGAGTTGGGGAAGAAGGGAGACCTATACCTGGCAAGCAGGGAAGCCCTGCACAGGAAAGGGACCCCCAGTACTGATCATGAGTCTAACGGAACCCATGGTGGGCAGCACAGACTGCCCCAACAGAATCTGCCAGTAGCAGAGGAAGCCTCTAGTCCAGGTACACATCCAGGAGCTAGGGTTAAATATTTTGAATGCAACTAGTGGGGCCATGTGGCATACAGGTGTCCATGGAGGCAAGATGGGGAACAAAAGGTGAGGGAGCCAGTAAGTGGGAAACACAAAATGCCAACAGTAGGTTGTCTTGAGGCAACAAGGGTACCAAACTACCATCCTGCAGATGTCCTGATAGGGAAGGATTTGGATGAGGCAGTACCATGCGTTTGTGCAGTTACACGCAGTCAGGCTAGGAGACAAGCATGTGGGTCTGGTAGCATGGGGGAGACCCAGACAGACTGCATACTTGCAGCCAGGACTGGTGAGGTGATTACTTCAGAGAGGGATCTACCCAGTAACAGCGAGAATGAAGGTGAGCCACAGCTGCTTGGGGGTACTGATGGTCCCTTGGACAGAGTGATTGCAAAGGTAGAGGTGAGTAGTAGTACCCAGGCTGACAGTGAGGCATCACTGTCAGAGGACGCCAGACTTCCTGTGGAAGGGGAGCTGGGAAGGGTTACAAGGAGAGAGTTGAAGCAAGCTCAGCTCTCAGACCCTACATTGCAAGACCTGAGGCAGGTAGCTAGGGAGACACCTGATTCTCAAGGAAAGGGGGAATCTGTATACTGGGACAAAGGGTTACTATACAGAGAGTGGACCCCTGAGGGAGGGATAGAAGGTGAGACAGTACAGCAGTTGGTAGTGCCTAGAGCCTACCATCTGGCACTTCTAGCCATAGCCCATAATATTCCCTTTGCCAGTCATATGGGCATAAAATGTACAAAGAGGTATATTATGCAGAACTTCTATTGGCCTGGAATTTCCAGAGATGGAACAGGGTACTGCAGGACATGTGAGCAGTGCCAAAAGATAGGCAAGGCAGGAGACAAAGGTGAGTGCTCCTTTGATGCCTTTGTCTGTGATTGAAGAGCCATTTCAGAGGGTAGCTATGGATATTGTGGGTCCTCTGAGTATCTCAAGTTCCATAGGAAAAAAGTATATCCTAGTGGTAGTGGATTATGCTACATGATATCCTGAGGTGGTGGCTTTGCCCTTCATTGAGGCAGAGAAGGTGGCAAATGCTTTGTTAGAGACTTTAAGCAGGGTAAGTTTCCCAAAAAAAATACTGACTGACAGAGGTGCCAATTTCATGTCAGACCTGTTGGCTTGTCTGTGGACGTCCTGTGGAGTGAAGCACATGAAGACCACCCCCTACCATCCCCAGACTAATGGTCTTGTTGAGAGGTTAAACTCTACAATCAAGTCCATGCTACAGGCATTTGCAGATCAGTTTAAGAGGGAGTGGGACAAATATTAGCCCCATCTGTTGTTTGCTTACAGAGTGTTCTCCAGGAATCCACAGGTTTTTCACCCTTTCAGTTGCTGTATGGGCATAGGGTGAGGGGACCTCTAGGTTTAATTTGAGATGAGTGGGAAGGTGAGTGTAAGTCTCACAAGGAGTCTGCTGTGGCCTACATCCTAAACCTCAGGACAAGGCTGAGGGAACTTATGGGCTTGGCCCAGGAGAAGCTGGCAGAAGCCCAACAAGAGAAAAAGGTGTGGTATGACAGGAATGCTCGAGCTAGAGAGTATGTTATGGAGCAGCAGGTAATGGTTCTAATTCTTGTCAGACACAACAAGCTGCAAGCAGCTTGGGAGGGACCCTACAAGGTGGTAAGAAAGGTAAGTGATCTTAACTACATGGTAGAACTGCTAGGCAGAAGGCAGGGGCACAAATTGTACCATGTTAACATGATGAAACCCTACCATGATAGGGAAGCCCTTGTGCTGAGCATTTGCAGTGGATTGCAGGAGGAGTCTGAGGGAGATCTGTGGACTGATCTCCTCAGTGAGGCTCGGACTGACACCTCAGTGGAAGAGGTAGCAAAGTACCAGCAGCTATCTCCTACCAAGGATTGAGAAATCCGAGCAGTGTTGCAGGAAACCCTTTTAACTGTGGCTGTTTTGTGTAGAGATAATTTAAGCTGTAGAGTACATTGTATGTATATAGTGATCCTGTACCAAGTCACTCTAATAAGTCTTGACTGTTTAGTCACACTTACCAGTTGGATAATAATATTGCTCAGTAATAATTGGACACCCTTTTAAGGACCTTTGAGTAGCTGATAATTATTAGTGGGTGGTGGCAGCTGGTACTACCGTATAGTCTGGGAAAAAGGGGCACAGCTGGAGAACCTGTGCCAGCCTTCCCCAGGAGTGTCTGTGTGGTTGTATAAACTCTTCTCAAAGTGTGTGTGTGTGTGTGTGTGTGTGTGTGTGTGTGTGTGTGTGTGTGTGTGTGTGTGCGTGTCAGCTACTTGGACAGGGACAAAAAGCACTGGTTGGACAGAGAGGGTGCTGGAGGTTTTAGCTTGCCCACTAGGCTGAGATCTGGACCATATAACTGTGCCAGTGGGGAATCTTATTGGGGACCTGGAGAGCAAGGGAGTGACCAGCCCCGGAATGACTGTGATTTCTGTGTGCTCTTAAGGGAAATTGCACTTTACTGTGTGTATTTGTTATCCTTTCCTCCTATATGAGACGCCTCTCACTGGTGTTATTGGTGAGGATTGAGGCTCCTTGATTGCTGGGCCAGGGCACGGGTGTCACACTGAGTTTAAAGAGTTTTTTCTCTAATTCAAACATGTTGGACTTACAGTTTGTAGATGCTTCATTGTTAGGAGTTCGAGTATTGTTTTCATTATTTACTGCTCCAGACCTTCCAAATAGGTTGACTCGTGGACTGTTAATGAAATCCTCAGTTTGGCTATTTTTCCCACCAGCTACAAGTGTAGAATCACTTCCTGAGAAGGTAGAATTGTCACCAACTCCAGTGTCCCTGCCTCTAGAAGTAGCAAAGACTCCAGCAGTTCCGTTGGCAAGATCAAATTTCTTCAATAGACTTTGTGCTTTACCAGTAACATTAGTAAGTGTTTGTGTTAAGGAAACAAGTTCATCTGGCAAACTGTAAGTGCTTACATTTAAGTTATCATCTGGTCCACTGGAATCCAACCTGATTAGCAGTGGAGATAATTTTAGAACACCTACTGCTAGAAGATGCATGATCAGCCATCTCGAGCCTGAGGTGTTAAGAAAACCAAGAAAACTATATAAAAACTGTCTTAAAACTATGGGGAGGGCACCAAAATAACTAATTAACAAAACCTGTGGGTCCCCCAGCCAACATAGGCCCTAGGCAGCGGCCTATGTCACAGAGTGCTGGATCCATCTCTGATCCTAGCTTAGTGCAATGTGCGCAATTGGTACAGAAGAGAGGCCAGGAGATTTCAGTTTATGTAAGTACTTTGCCTTATTCTGTTATGAGATAGATAACTTTGAATCCCAGCTTAGTGCAATGTGCGCAACTGGCACAGAAGAGAGGCCAGGAGATTTCAGTTTATGTAAGTACTTTGCCTTATTCTGTTATGAGATAGCTAACTTTGAATCCTTAATAGACTTTTTCAGCTATTACCATTAGTGATTATTATCTATATTACTGTTTGTATTTACTTGTCAGACGGCTTGCCTAGGATAAGTATGGATAATCTCCTTATTGGGGGAAAATGCTATTTTTGGTGCTGCAAATGTAGCATGTTTAGTCTTAATGAAGATATGTTTTAAATATTGGTATGATTGTTTATTGTAAATGTGCTAATGTAGAAGATTTACAAGCTAGTCAGGCAGGCTAAGGAAAGATATAAGTGGGGTATCAGATGATAACAGAGCATTAGTAGATGTGACAAAGGAGCCTGCAGTACAGAAAGACTATGTATCATCATGTCCTAGTTGCACAAAACACAATTAGTGAACCAATGTCACACAAATCAACAGCTGAAGAGCACAACCCTGTCATCTTGCGACAGGCTGCCACTCAAATCCAGATTGTGATATTAACTGTAATTTATATAAAGGATACACTCAGATTGATACTTCTAAAGCTCAGTCATTTTCCATGTTAGATAGTAAAATAAAAGAAGATAGAATAAATTCCATTACTCATACTTACAACTCTAGTGCATTGAGTAAGCAAAACCTTACCACTAGTTTGCACTCAGTCTACGTATATCTGCCTTCTTCTATTTTGTTTACTGTGATTTGTTTTCTTTACAATCTGTTTACTTGTGTTCTGCTTTTAATTGCATATTAAAACTAGGAAAGAGACCATGTTTCTTGTGAGTCACACAGAAATTTTTACCACCCTTCCACCCGGCACTGTTGTGTTCTTAAACTCAACTGTCTTTCTAGTTGCCTGCCCCTTGTATAAATTTGACCATGCATCTCCTTCCCTCTCCCCTTAGCATTTTGTGAAATTACACACTTTTAACTATTTAAATTTATTGGCCATCCCACTGTATTCCATAGAATCAGAATGCAAAGTGCCCGCCCCCTTTCAGTCTATCTTGCTCTGTTAAATTAAGTGGGTCTCCACTTAGACAGCTAAAGCTTAAGTTACCCCCATTTTCATATTTAACTGCTTAGTACACACTGCAGTGCTTAGGATATTAACCCATTTTTCCATCTTACCTTTAAAATCTGCAACATCTATTGCAAGACCACCAATTACTGGAGAGCCCACATTCTGCCTCTCAGTAGTCATCTTGAGATTAGTGCTTCTGCTTTCTCCTGGTGAGAGAAGGAGCACAGGGACATTATTCCCTGGAGATTGCTGATTACTGGAAAGCCTAATAACTGTTCCATAGGTATCAGCTTGGAATTTGTGCTTATATTCTGCTCCTGGTGAGAGAAGGAGCAGAGTGCATTGATTCCTGACTGCTTCTGGTTGGGCAGTGAGTGTCTGTACTTAATGTTCCTGATTGGTCTGGTTTCTGTTCAAGGCATCTACCAGGAAAAGCCTACAACAAGCCTATAGAAAGCTTGCATCATCTGGGACAAGACTTCGGATCGCCAAACAGGCTGTGGCCTGCTTCACATCTTGGGACTGGTACTAACTGTTTGCTTCTGGTGAGAGAAGAAGCACAGGAGCATTGTATCCCAGCAGCATGAAGATGTAGTGAGACCAGCACTAGTAGCAGCCAGGCAGTAGCCATTCATGCAGCTCCCCTCTTTTCATTATTCTTGACAAGCAAATTCTTTGTTTTCAGTAAGCACTGCTTGATTTGTTTCTAACTTGAGAATATCTACCTAAATACTTCATCCTTAAGTTTTCAGGGTCTACTTATTAGTTTCCCCTCAAGTGTTTGACAGTGTCCTGTATAGGCACAGATACCTTGAGTGACATTTTTCCTGTAAAAGCTTGATTGAAATTTCAATACCTAGTTGCACACAAGACAACTAGTTTGCAGTGACAACCACTGTCCCCAGAGCTGCAAACTGGTTACTTCTGACATTGCTTTATATTCTCACTCCAACTCTCTAATCAATACAATAGGGTATGTTGCCACGGATATTAACTTTCCCACTATCTCCTTTACCAACTAGGTGGATATAGGCATCCTGAGGCAATGTAGAAATTGCCTCATGATTACTGACAACCAGTTAATTTAATTTTATTTTACATTTGTTTACTGGGAAAGTCCAACTGGACAAACTGTCCTTTTTCAGTGGAGGCATTGGAAGAAAATCTCCACAATAAAAGACATACAGAAAGTTTACAATGGCAGTAAAATTTGTTATACAGAAAGGACAAGTAGTTTGGTTAGGTCTAGTAACATAGATCACATAGAACATATTGTGTCATTTCAGTAAAACATTTTTCAGTATTCTAGATTACAGTTCAGGGTGTAACAACAATTGTAGACAAAATTACAGTATATAATATAACAGCAAACTTAGACCCTATTTTGATGGAACAGAATCAAGGTAGAAGTTGAGTGGTAGTAGGTATTTTGAAGTAATTGTTGCCAGATCATGGAGGGACTGGTTGGCTAAAATGATATATTTTCTTAGCTTGGGCTAGAACATTCTCAAACAAACTGATATGGTATGTGAGACATGCATTTATACAATGTCACTAGAGGCAAAGCTCTCACATAAAAGTACTCCTAATGTCAATAAAGTTGTCAGTAGTACACATGCTGCACCCATCACACACAATTCCAAGCAGACATATAGACACACATATGTTGAGGCACTTAAATGTAAACTTCCTAAACCCCAAATACCTCCTAGATGATGTACACATAACAAATACCCTCAGCAGCCCCGGATGCACTCTTTCAAAACAACACCCACATCAGCATATTTTATTTATTTATTTATTTTATTTTATTTTACATTTGTTGACCGGGCTAGTCCAACTGGATATATTTCCATTTTCAGTAGAGGCCCGGGGAGAAAAGCTCCAGCATAGCTCAAAATGAAATATCAAATTATAAAACACGTTAGAAAATAATAAAAACACATAAAATAGTAAGTATTTAGAATAAAGATGAAAGGTTTTTAAAAAGTACAATAATAAAAAGGTGAGTATAAAGTCATGTCAGTCACATAATCATATGATGTGAAAGGATACACTAGAGTTCATTGTAGTCAACTTAAATATTTGTGGTTATAAAAGTTTTACAATATCCAGATTTAGAATACAGAGAGGTATATAGATTGTGAATAGATATCCATAGGCAGTAAGAAGATAAAGTAGGATAGGTAGTAGATTAATCAGGGTTCGTAGGCAGGGCAGCCAGAGAGATTTTAGGTGACGCTTGAGTTTTTGCTTAAAGAGTGACAGAGAAGGTAGTAGTGTTAAGTCGGTAGGTAGAAGGTTCCAGTGTTTCCCAACAGTATTGGAGAATAGGCTGTCACCTGACAAGTTATTGGACTTACTTATGCTAACACGTAGTTTGCTAGAGGAGCGAGGGAATTTAGATTATTATAAGGAGTAATTAGGTTGGCAAGTATTGGAGTATGATTTGGTTTGTAAAATATTTTATGAGCAATGGTGAGTTGGGAATAAGTTATCATGTTAGGGAGTTCAAGCCAGTCTAGCTGGTTAAGGTTCAGACAGTGGTGTGTCAAATGCATTTCCAGTGGCAAATCTGGCAATATTGTTGTAGGAGTTAGACAGTTTGAGAAGATTATTTTCTTTAGGTTAGTATAAATGGGAGAAGCATAGAGAAGAGTAGAGACTAAGTGAGAGTGGGCAATAGTGGTTCTAGCTATGGGAGTTAAGAAGGGTTTAATTGGATATAAGGAGCCCATTTTTCTGTTCACTGTTTGAATGGTGTTATTTATATGGTTATCAAAGTTGAGGTTGTTGTCAATTGTAACTCCTAATAGTTTGGTAGTAGGATCAGGAACGATGAGGGTACCATTGTTAGACTTAATAGAGAAGTTTATGGGAGAGGACCCATTGGTAGGTGTGAAAAATAGAAGCTTGGTTTTTTGGCTTAAAAGGAGACAGCGCTTCAGGAACCAGTCTTCTACTGAGTTGAATACTTTCTGAGTTAGAAAGTATAGATCAGACGTGGTGTTGGCAGAACATATAAGTGTGGAATCATCGGCATATTGAATACAGGTGGCTTCAGGGACTGCTATATGAAGGTCGTTGATGAATAGTGAAAAGAAGAGGTCCTAAAATGGAGCCCTGGGGAACTCCAAGGGTGACTGGTAGGTGGGATGAAAGTTTGTTTTCCCAGAGAACTGCCTGCTGTCTATTGTTAAGGTAAGACTTGAACCATTGTATGGCCCGTGTCTAGAGCAAGAAGTTCAAGAGTATTTATAAGCAGTGGATGGTTAACCATATCAAAAGCCTTTGAAAGGTCGATGAAGAGAGCAGAGGAGAGGGTGTTATTACGATTCCTATATATGGAGTCAGTAAAAGAGAGTAGAGCAGTGGTAGTGCTATGAAATGGCCTAAAGCCATGCTGGCATTTAGCCAGTATGTCATGTTTAGTAAGGTGTTCTAATAGCTGGTGGTGAATGCACTTTTCCATGATCTTTGCTAGAGGTGATAGCAGGGCTATTGGTCTATAATTAGAGTAATCATAGGATTTACCTCCTTTATGTAGGGGATGATGTGGGAGATTTTCCAGATGTCTGGAATACTTCCTTCATTAATGGTTCTGTTAAGTAGGATGGATATGGGGAAGGCCATAACTTTGGCTGCTTTTGTAAGTATTCAGAAGGCAATTGGTCGGCTGAAGGAGTGCAAGGTTTAAGTTTTAATAAGATTCTATAGATGAAAGTGGTTGAGATAGGCTGAAATGTAAATGTAGGTAATGATCCAGCTGAGGAAAATGGGATCCTTCTGTTATCAGTTGAAAGCTGACTAGCTAGGGATTGTATAGTTTCTGTAAAATAGGTGTTGAAGTTGTTGGCTATTTGAATTGGGGTATTATGATCAGCATCATGAGGGGCTGGTGTACTAGAGTGGCCAGGGTTAAGGAGCCTATTAATGTTAGTCCAAAATTTTTGAGGATTATTCTGGTGTGTTTGTTGTAGCTTACAGTAGTAGTTCTTTTTGTCGGAGAGTATGGCTTTTTTAGTGATGTTTCTTAGCTGTCTAAAAGTTTGTTGTTCAGGGGAAGTTCTGTTAGTTCTCCATGTAGACCAAGCTTTATTTCTAAGTAGAATTTTTTGTCGCGTCTCTTTTGTAAGCCAGGGGGCTGGTTTGGATTTTATTCTAATAGATCGTTTAGGTGCATGCACATCTAGGATTGCAAGGAATTTGGAGTTAAAATATTTGACAGCCTCCTCTAGTGGGAGTATTTTTAGAGGTTTCCAGTCACATGCTTTGAGTTCATTTTGGAATAGTACAGGGTCAAACTGTTTATTAGTTCGTGAAATCCTGTAGGTAGGGGTGTTGAAAATGTCATTTCTTTGTCTTATAATATAAGTTAGAGTATGATCGCTAGATCATCTGGTAAAGTTCCTACATTATAAGTATGGGGTTGTTTATTTATAAGTATCCAGTCTAAGGTGGTCTCTTTTAGTTGGTTTGTTGATTCTGGTAGTTGAGTTGATAGTTGAGTAAAGCCATGGAGATTAATATGTGCTAGAGGGTTATTAGTGTTGAAGGTTTTCCAGTCTGTGTTAAAATCACCTAGAATTATAGTTTCTTGTGGGTAAGTTGAGGATACCCAGCTAAGAATATCTTCTATTATAGTGTTGTTATTACCAGGTAGGTAGATACAAATCACATAGAGGGATTTGTTAGGATTGATTTGAAGTTTGGAGATGAGGACTTCAGCCTTGCTAACCATAGGTGGGCTATCATTTATAGAGGAGATCTGTAGGCCACTTTTATAGAGAAGTGCTACTCACCCTTACGCTTTATTCGGTCTTGTCTCAATATATTGTAGCCAGGGGATAATTTCATTATCCTTAGTTCCAGGTTTTAACCATGTTTCTGTTAGGCAGAAAATGTCAAAGAGTGAATATGAAGGAGAGCATGAAGGTGTGCAATTTTGTTATTGATACTGGATATTGAGATGTGCTATAAGTAGAGAGTTGAGATTTTTAAGGTTGGCAGGTTAGGGAAGTCATGCAGTGAATATTTCCTATAGATGCATTGATTGGGCCAGGATTAGGATGTATGTCCCCATCCTTTAAGGTAGGGCTTTGTGTTTTAGATATTGCTATGTGAGTAGTTAATTAGAAGTTTCCATTTTTTTATTAATAGGTTGTTATACTTAATGTGTGCATATCGATGGTATTGAGGTGATGTATAGCAGGGAGTAAAGATTATGTTAATATGTGTAAGGAGTGAGAAATATCAAGAGTGGTTGTTTGTTTTGGAGGAGATTGTTGAGGGTGAGATTGGAGTTTTCAAAATAGGTTAGGAGATAGGCTGAGGTCAGGACAGGTAAATATATGGATAAGATTATTAAGTAGGTTAAGATAACTTTTCCAGTAGTATACATATTGTAATATCAAAGTATACTGATATAAATATTTATATATATATATATATATATATATATATATATATATATATATACACGATTACAAATGTAAAGGAAGAGGAGAGATAAGATAAAAAGGACTAGTGGGAAAACTGAGACTTAGGTAGAGGGAGGGTAGTAAAAATGGGAAGCAGTACTATAAGTAGAGATAGTAAAGAGGAGGGTGTGGTAGGTGAAGATAATTGTTTGGAGTGACTAATTGGTTAGAGGAGTGAGGGGGTGTGGTGTAGGTAGCGAGGGGGTGCGGTATAAGAATAGGAGCACTGGGGGTGGGTGGGAATTGGGGGTAGGGTAGGGGAGGGGAGAGGAGCCCAAGGGCTTAACGGAGCGGTGCAGACACAGACAGGTTTAGAGCGAGAACAATCAGTGAAGAGGGAGGTAAATCTAAGGTTAAGTAAGGTACCTAGGGGTTAAATCTAAGGTAAGGTTAAGTAAACTGTACTAGATTTGTGCTAGATTTAGGTAAGGTACCTGGGGGTTGAGAGATTAGCAGAGTGGAAAAGAGCTGGCTAAGGGCTGATAGAGACAAAGAGATAGGTTCAGGAGTAGCAGAGGTAAGATGAGAGCAGAAAGGGTTTCAAGGCTATTATCTGGGAGCAAGGTAGTGAAAGAAAAAGGGTAAAATGCCTTTCAGGAAAGGTAGGTAGGATCTACCATAAGGGGTATTAGAGAGACTAGATAGAATGGTTAAAGCAGGTAAGGTAAGGTAAGCAGGTAAGGAAAGTACAATTTACTTAAAGGGGTTTAGAGAGAGTGGGGAAGGTAGGGTAAGACAAAAGATAAGTAATTTACAAGCAGGGGAGAGTAATAGGTGAGAGGTTAACAAAGGTAAATGGGAGCAAGTATAGAGACAAAGTAGGAGGAGAGATTATTACAGGCAGGGGGTATATAATAGAGACTGTGGCTGCTGATAGTCCTGCAGGGAACGCTTACTTAAATAACTACAGGATTATATTACAGTTTAAGTCACATAGGAATATATGTACATACTTTCAAAAGACAAGTTCCTGTATCTCAAGGCAGAGAACTATGAGGAAGACAAGTCTTTATGTCTAGTTCAGTCCTGTTTCAGGAGTAGGTAGTTCAGGTATCAGTGTTCAGGGTTGACTCTGGGCTTCCAGTATTAAGCAGGATATTGAAGCTGGGGATGTATACAGGCAGAAGGGTTGCTTGCTTAGAGGAGGGAGAAAGAAAAGGTTAAGTAATCTGCTCTATGGATACCACACGTATTTATAGCAACAACAGTATCAGATTGTAAAAGCTAGAAGCATTATTTACTCAAAGATTGCAGTGTGTCAGTCAGCCATAAATTAAAGCACATATGAAATATGGTGTTAACTGAGCAAGATCATTAAGTAGTTATAGGATACACTGTAAACAAAATACTTCAGAGTAGCAAATGCATAAACTATAACGCATGTTTAAACAGCATTTTAGGGTGGCACTTAGGCAACATTGATAGATTAGAATAGCACTTAAGCATCAATACTTTATCAGCAATAAGCAGCTGGCTAGAGTATGGAGTAGCTAGGCAACCTCTAGTTAAGACATTCAAGTTAGTCAGGCAAATACTTTGTTGAAAGTCCAGCACTTTTATCAATTAGAAGCCTAAACAAATACACAGTTATGTAGTTAATAGATATAGAGCAATGCCAAACTTCAGTGAGTCCTAAGGGTATAAGCACTAGGCGAGAGGTTTTACAGGACTAGTAAAGAGAGTAGTAGAGCAGTTAAAAGGGTGTTATATACACCGATCAAACTGTGTAGGTTAAAATAAATTAGTTCTAACAACACTTTGTCAGGGTAAAAGTTAAGCAAAACCTTGTTATTTTATAATTGTGGGGTAGGAGGTTGTATATAGTAGGTGGAAGTGTCTGTTACAGTGAAAACAACATGAATTCCCCAATCAGATACTAGCACAAGCAAACGAGGTTTCCACATAAAGCGTGAAAGACTTTAATAGATTGAATGATAGGTAATGCGACTATTCCATTACCTATAAATAGTTAAGCAGGTAAATGGGAGGGTACATTGTAAAAGATAAGAAATACAGAAAAATGCAGTTGAACCTTTAAATAGCTAGAAGTAAGGTAAGATGTAGCATAACCAACACCCGCTCAGCATTTAAAAGCACAATAACAGGACCCTTTATCATTCAGGTATGACCTACAGTTTATAAATTGCTAGAAGTAAGGGAGTCATGGCTTTAACAACACCCGCTCAGCATTTAAAAGCTGCGAATGAGACCCTTAGTCATTCAGGTATGTCCTAAAAGGAATAGAATATAGCAGGTAGAAATGGTTTGTTTGTTTTATTGTTTTAATATCTGAAAGGTATACAATATAGCTAGCAAGATAGTAGCTTTTATAATACCCGTTTGGCGCTCAAAAGTGCACAAGCGGGATCGTTAATAGTCAGAATAAATCATGATAAGGGAGGACAGTATAGTGGGCAGAGTAAGGCCACAAAGAGACGACTACGGCAATCAACTACCACCGATCAATAGTATAACATTAACTAATTAATTAAAGATCATTCCACATAAAACTGATATAACCCTCTTCACTAAAACTCAAAATATATGGCACGTGCTCACCGTAAAAGCAAGAACGGTCAAGGCCATATGCAGCCACATCTCATGGAGCCTCTACTTCTAAGCCCATAAGGCAAGCCACCACACAATCTAAGATTCTGGTCATTGGAGACTCCATTGTGAGACACACTGATGTTCCTCTCACCAGGCTGAGCAAGGAGAAAGTCATGGTCAATTGCTTATCAGGGGCTAGGATCTGTCACATTATGCACGCACTGAGGTCATTGGACCGCAAGTACCAGTATGCCTCAGTCATAGTCCATGTGGGTGTAAATGACCTGAGACGTATCTCCCTAGATCATATAGAGAGGGACCTCATGGAGCTCTCAGAATATGGCCCAGGCTGGTATGAGCTTAGCACTGAGTAGCATTTTACCTTCTTCAAGAATAATGCCTCAATAAGAACAAAAGATGAATGAATTTAATAATTGGCTTAGTTTCTGGTGTCATTCTAAGGGGGTGCATTATTTGTCAGCATAGAAGGAGATGGTCAACAGACCATGCTGCTTTGCCAGGGATGGTCTGCACCTCTTTTGAATATTAGCTAAAACACTGTCTTCCCCATAGTACCTTTTTTAGGCAATGCCAAACTGAAAGTACTTCTGACATAGCAAATCAAAACCAAGAAAATCTAAAGGTATTAGTGCTCAATGCTAGGAGTTGAAACAAAAACTCCACTCCCTTGAAGCTCTCTTCACCCTAGAGAATGCTGATGTCTGTGCAGACACTGAAACATAGTTTAAAGCTGAGGAATGGATACCGACAGTGCAAGGTTATAATACCTTCCACACATTTAAACCAGCTAACATCTTCAGTAACTCTCTGAGTCAGCAAATAGTTCTGAAATGCTTCAAGGATACAACAGTCACTCCATTACCAAAGAAGTCTCCACCATCTTGCCTAAATGAGTACCACCATGTAGCCCTCACCTCCACAGTGATGAAGTATTTTGAAAGGCTGGTCAAGGATGCCATAACATCTGGGCTTCCGGCTGATCATGACCTTCTAAAGTGTCTTACTGAGCAAACCACTGTACGGTAGATGCCATCTCTCTAGCATTCCATCTATTGCTCAACACCTGGAGAATAAAAACACCTCTGCAAGGCTACTATTCATTAACTTCAGCTCTGCTTTTAATGCAGTCATCCCTCTTCATCTGGTAAAGATGCTACTCCAACTAGGGCCAACACTCCACTTTGTAACTGGATTCTTGATTTTCTCACAGATGGACCTCAGAAAGTGTGCACAGGAAATAACTCCTCAGATAGCATCACTCTTAACACTGGACTTCCACAAGGATGTGTTCTAAGTCCTTTGCTGTTCACCCTGTTAACACATGATTGTACAGCCAGGTACAATACAAATCACATCATCAAGTTTGCTGATGACACAACAGTGGTGGGCTTCGTCAGTAATGACAATGAAACAGCATATAGAGATGAGGAGGAACAACTCATTACCTGGTGTGGAAATAACAACTTAGCACTAAATGTGAACAAGAAACAAGACAAAAGAGATAATTGTGGAATACAGGAAAAATCGCAAGGAACATTCTTCCCTCACCATCAATGAGGAAACAGTGTAAAGACTGAGAAGCACAAAGTTTCTGGGAGTGCACATCGATGAGGACTTGTCTTGGAACACAAATACAAATGCCAGAGTCAAGAAAGTAACCAGAGACTGCACTTTTTAAGAAGGCTGAGGAGAGCAAATCTCCCATCGACAGTTCTCACTACCTTCTACAGAGGTATGATAGAAAGCATCCCGAGGAACAACCTCGTAGTATGGTATGGAAGTTGCTCTACCCCTGAGCACAAATCCCTCCAGAGAGTGGTGAAGACAGCCAAGAGGATCATTAAGACCACATTACCACCTGTCCACGACTTGTACTTATCCAGATGTCCCAGCAGGGCCAGAGGGATAATCAAAGAGTGCACTCACCCTGCTTACAAACTGTTCCTGTATCTTTCATCCGGAAAGTGCTTCTGAAGCAAATGTTGCTGAACAACAAGATTCAGAAACAGCTTCTTCCCAAATTTCATAAAGCTGCTGAACTCTAGTAACCACTACACTCCATGATGTCCTCCTGTGTCAGTAGAAACTGTCTCAAATTGTGCATTAACCTGGTTACCAGTCTCATCTAATACTTAGTGTAATTTTCACCATGACTGTAACTTATAGCCCATCTAGGGCAGTAGCAATGCAGTAAAATATCTCTTCTTTCAGTGCAATACATGTTGCAAATTCGTAAATTAACTATAGTGCAATACTCTAAGGTCCATAGAGCAATACTCTAATGTTCACAGTGCAATACTCAAAATGTCTGTTTGTGTGCAAGGATCAATGCAATGTCTTAACCAGGTACCTGTGCAATACTTCGAAAAGTGTTAAAATGTGTTTCTAATTATGTGCAATATTAGTCTGTCTACCTGCATGTCCATGATGGAATAGCTAGGTGTTATATGTGTAAATGTCTGTGAAAATAGTTTATATGTTGTCTGCACATTGAGTCCAGAGACACGGAATTTCGTTCAGTTTTTGCACTTGTGTGATTTCTGGATGACAATAAGGTTTACTTTGACTTTCACTACACAGACAGACACTAAAGGTGGAGATATATTGATTTACCTCAAAAATAAATATACCTCAAGGTTGGTCAAACAGGACAATGCACTTAAGCTACTCCATGGTCAAATCACCATAGGCAAAATCAAATAATAGTTCCTTGCAAGCTATAAGTCCCCCTCTATGACTCAGGAAACCCATACCATGTATTTAAACTTATTGGAAACACTCACCATCCAGCCTAATGCCATATTTATGGGCAACTTTAATTACCCCATTATTAAATTGGAATTCTATGGAACATCAAAAGTAGAGGCACAGAGATTCCTGGATTTTGTAAACACAAACTCCCTGGACCAGAATATCAATACAGCAACCAGGGGTGCAACCATACTGGATCTGGTCCTCACTAATATGGGAGACTGCTGCACACCCCCTTGTGTAACACCGTTCCTGGTAAGGTCATACCACAACATGGTCTCCTTTGAAGTAAAAATAAAACCTGGACCACCAGCTAACCCTAGAATATTCAGGAACTACTCTAAGGCTAACTTCCTACTATTAGGTGGTAACCTGGCAAATTTCAAGCCCCTATGAACCCTGACAACACTGCTGCCTATGCAGAACTGTTCACAGAAACCCCATGCAAGCATGTTAATAGCTGCATAGCGGCAGTTGTACCCACCAGGAAGATGTACAGAACTAACTCAAAAAGCAAGCCATCCTAGTGGAATCACAAAATCAATAGGCTGTATAACAGAAGGAAGAAAATCATGGCAACAATTAGGAGGTGTAGCACCCAGCAGGATAAAACTACTCTCATCAAACTAAGCAAACAACTCAGAGGACAAATAAGGTCTACCAAAGCCAAATTTGAGGTAAATTTGGCCTCCCAAGCCAATGGCAACCACAAGGCATTCTTCAGCTATGTCCACAACCTCAAAGGCAATACACGATGGTGTGCAGAGCTCATTGTAAATGGAGCTACCTATACTGAGCCAGAAGATATAGCAAACCTACTGGATGACAAGTTCAGCTCCAACTTTACTCCTCTCTCCCCCTCAACCTTCCCTCAGGAAATACCATAAAATATAACTCCCCCCTGCTATAGCTAGGAAACAGGTCTTTAATGCTCTCTCTAAGGCCAAGAACACTGCATCAATGTGCCCAGACAATATCTCGGGATGCCTTCTAAATTGCATGAAACATGACCTATCAGAACCTTTGGAATTGCTATTTAACTGTAGCCTCCAAATATGCTTTGTGCCTCATGAATGGAGAACAGCAACATTCATCCCTCTGCACAATGGTAGGCCGTCTACAGATCATGGAAACTACAGATCCATAAGGCTCACTAGTCTTGTGTGCAAATCCATGGAAAGAATTATCATGGAAATGATCAATAATGATATAGTAAGCCTCCAGACACTGGATCCAACCCAGTTTGGTTTCATCAATGGCAGGTCATGCCTATTCAACCTGGTAGACTTCTTTGAGAAGGTCACCAAAGCAATGGATGAGGGCAAAATTGTTCACATTGTGTACCTTGACCTGGCCAAGGCATTTGACACAATGGTTAGGTACAAATCCATATGTCACCCAGTGGATAGCCAACTGGCTGACAGACAGGACAAAGGAAGCTAGAACTGGGGAGTCCACCTCTAGAAAGAGGACAGTCACAAGTGGAGTCCCTCAGGCATTGGTCCTTGGACCACTCCTTTTTGGCACTTCTCTTAGGTCAAGGCCAATGTCAATGGTCTCTGGCTAACTAAATTTGCAGTTGATTGCAAATTAGAGCTGTCATTGAATCCCACACTGACACAAATGTTCTCCAGGAAGGGCTGACTCAGACAAACAACTGGTGCCATGGACTAAAAGTATATGGCAAGAAATGCATAACAATATCCTTCAGGAAATCATCTACCCCTGGTAACTAGCTTACTGACTACACACCCCTTAGAGTTGACCCAGTTGTCAGGGACTTAGGGACACACAGAGACAGTAATCTATCCTTTGACCATCATGTGTGTACAGTAGTGAGGAAATCATTCTATATTGTGCAACCCATAAACAAAGGTATGGCATCTAGGTCCAAGGAAGTCAATGTTCCACTGTATTCGGCATTCATCAGACCTATCATTGAGTATAACACTCCCTTTGGTAGGTACCTTACCAGGAGTATCCAACAAATAGAACATCCACAGAGGTTCCTTACTAAAATAATACAGGGCATAAGTAAAATGTCCTAAGCAGACCGCCACAAGGCCCTATCCCTGGATTCTGTCTCCTACAGGCTGTTGAGAGAAGATCTATGACTGGCATACAGGGCATTGTCAGACCCCCAGAAGGCTAAAGAGGGTGAAATTTTATCATACCAGAATTGAATTACATCATACAAGCCCAACCAAATGTGCACAAAAAAGACAACAAACCTACCCCTTGTGTACTTGTCGTAGGAAAGTCTGTGTTGATAAAGACAATTAGGCCTCGTTCCTCTCTTAATACAAAAATTTATTGTCTTATGTTTGGGTGGCCTTAAGTTGTGTGAAGTCTCTATACTACTAGAGAAGTTGTTACACAACAAATGATGTTTTGATACTGTTATACTGATTGCTGGTGTGAACTTTCATAATAACATTACATTGTACCATCTGTATAAGGTTATAGGAGAAATTGTCACCTGCTACATCAGAATGATGCCAAAATCTGCCTCAGTGAAATTGTACTAACACCATGCCTTAGTAACCAGCAATACTCAAAGACAACTATTTTCATACTTGCTTCCTCTATCTCTTTTCTAGTTAAAATCTGCAATATTATCACTGGGGCAAGTTTAAAATGCAAGATGATCTTTTTGACAAGGGTGGGTTCCATCTCTGCTACAAAATTATTTACAAAACAGGACACAGAAGTTATTGAAGCAGTTTTAGAAAAGTATAAAATGGAAGTCATAATAAATAATTTTATATTTATATGACTAATACGAATGGTGTGTGTGCTCATGCAGGACCATTGCTGAGTCAAGGTCAGATTGTAAGTAAATGACTTGCCAAATGTGTTAACTACATATTTCTTTGAATTTGTATCATCTGTATTTCTTATAGGAGATATGTAATACCTGGTAAAGAAACTGTATTTTGCCATACATTATTAATGACAAGCGGTGGTGCAGCGGTAGCGTTGTTGCCTCACAGCAAGAGGTTCTACCGTTCGATTCTCAGCTAGTGTGCGGGGAGTGTCTTCTGTGTGGAGTCTGCATATCTTCCCCGTGGGTTGAGTGGCATTCCGAAAGACATGCGTGAATGGGCGTGCCTCCGTTGAAGGTTGGGTGTTGAGCTGGCAACTTGGCACCATGAAAATCTGCTGCCAATCATTAGCGGACTGGAGTTCCGCTGTGGCGACCCCTAACCGGGGAAAGCCGAAAGACAACAACAACAACTAATGATATGGTTGCAGTATCTTTCAGGAAAATAAAGACTCGTAATTGTATGGAACTAGAATGAAAATGTACATTTATTTTTATCTGATTTTCTGATTACTCTATTTCGATTGTTATTTAATACAATACTTTGTTGTTCCTCAAGCTTGCTCATACTAACAAATCACAAAGAAGACAGTTGCAACTTGGTACACAGTTAATGCTTTATTAGTTTAACATCACTTTTTGGGAAATGTTATAGAAAGATGCTTGTTATTTTTATTAAATAATGAATCTGCGTTTTGTAATTGTACTGATATTAGCCAATATGAGTTCCAGAAGAAAAAAAATCTACATTTACTACTGGGTCTATATCAGAAGACCGAATGGGAAAAATATCGAACGGCAAAACAGCGAAAAGACGGGACCTCGAAGTGTTGTTTGCCAGATCGCTGTACAGTGAAGGTTGGAATATTTGCCCTTTCCTTACTGTAGTGCACGGAGTTGGTATATGTATTTAGTGGGGGTTTGGGCGCAGCCCACCACAATAGCAAGTTCGAGGTCTGGTCTTTTCACTGTTTGCTCAATATTTTTCCATTCAGCAGCCACATCTCATGGAGCCTCTACTTCTAAGCCCATAAGGCAAGCCACCACACAATCTAAGATTCTGGTCATTGGAGACTCCATTGTGAGACACACTGATGTTCCTCTCACCAGGCTGAGCAAGGAGAAAGTCATGGTCAATTGCTTATCAGGGGCTAGGATCTGTCACATTATGCACGCACTGAGGTCATTGGACCGCAAGTACCAGTATGACTCAGTCATAGTCCATGTGGGTGTAAATGACCTGAGACGTATCTCCCTAGATCATATAGAGAGGGACCTCATGGAGCTCTCAGAATATGGCCCAGGCTGGTATGAGCTTAGCACTGAGTAGCATTTTACCTTCTTCAAGAATAATGCCTCAATAAGAACAAAAGATGAATGAATTTAATAATTGGCTTAGTTTCTGGTGTCATTCTAAGGGGGTGCATTATTTGTCAGCATGGAAGGAGATGGTCAACAGACCATGCTGCTTTGCCAGGGATGGTCTGCACCTCTTTTGAATATTAGCTAAAACACTGTCTTCCCCATAGTACCTTTTTTAGGCAATGCCAAACTGAAAGTACTTCTGACATAGCAAATCAAAACCAAGAAAATCTAAAGGTATTAGTGCTCAATGCTAGGAGTTGAAACAAAAACTCCACTCCCTTGAAGCTCTCTTCACCCTAGAGAATGCTGATGTCTGTGCAGACACTGAGACATAGTTTAAAGCTGAGGAATGGATACCTTCCACACATTTAAACCAGCTAACATCTTCAGTAACTCTCTGAGTCAGCAAATAGTTCTGAAATGCTTCAAGGATACAACAGTCACTCCATTACCAAAGAAGTCTCCACCATCTTGCCTAAATGAGTACCACCATGTAGCCCTCACCTCCACAGTGATGAAGTATTTTGAAAGGCTGGTCAAGGATGCCATAACATCTGGGCTTCCGGCTGATCATGACCTTCTAAAGTGTCTTACTGAGCAAACCACTGTACGGAAGATGCCATCTCTCTAGCATTCCATCTATTGCTCAAAACCTGGAGAATAAAAACACCTCTGCAAGGCTACTATTCATTAACTTCAGCTCTGCTTTTAATGCAGTCATCCCTCTTCATCTGGTAAAGATGCTACTCCAACTAGGCGTCAACACTCCACTTTGTAACTGGATTCTTGATTTTCTCACAGATGGACCTCAGAAAGTGTGCACAGGAAATAACTCCTCAGATAGCATCACTCTTAACACTGGACTTCCACAAGGATGTGTTCTAAGTCCTTTGCTGTTCACCCTGTTAACACATGATTCTACAGCCAGGTACAATACAAATCACATCATCAAGTTTGCTGATGACACAACAGTGGTGGGCTCCGTCAGTAATGACAATGAAACAGCATATAGAGATGAGGAGGAACAACTCATTACCTGGTGTGGAAATAACAACTTAGCACTAAATGTGAACAAGAAACAAGACAAAAGAGATAATTGTGGAATACAGGAAAAATCGCAAGGAACATTCTTCCCTCACCATCAATGAGGAAACAGTGTAAAGACTGAGAAGCACAAAGTTTCTGGGAGTGCACATCGATGAGGACTTGTCTTGGAACACAAATACAAATGCCAGAGTCAAGAAAGTAACCAGAGACTGCACTTTTTAAGAAGGCTGAGGAGAGCAAATCTCCCATCGACAGTTCTCACTACCTTCTACAGAGGTATGATAGAAAGCATCCCGAGGAACAACCTCGTAGTATGGTATGGAAGTTGCTCTACCCCTGAGCACAAATCCCTCCAGAGAGTGGTGAAGACAGCCAAGAGGATCATTAAGACCACCTTACCACCTGTCCACGACTTGTACTTATCCAGATGTCCAGCAGGGCCAGAGGGATAATCAAAGAGTGCACTCACCCTGCTTACAAACTGTTCCTGTATCTTTCATCCGGAAAGTGCTTCTGAAGCAAATGTTGCTGAACAACAAGATTCAGAAACAGCTTCTTCCCAAATTTCATAAAGTTGCTGAACTCTAGTAACCACTACACTCCATGATGTCGTCCTGTGTCAGTAGAAACTGTCTCAAATTGTGCATTAACCTGGTTACCAGTCTCATCTAATACTTAGTGTAATTTTCACCATGACTGTAACTTATAGCCCATCTAGGGCAGTAGCAATGCAGTAAAATATCTCTTCTTTCAGTGCAATACATGTTGCAAATTCGTAAATTAACTATAGTGCAATACTCTAAGGTCCATAGAGCAATACTCTAATGTTCACAGTGCAATACTCAAAATGTCTGTTTGTGTGCAAGGATCAATGCAATGTCTTAACCAGGTACCTGTGCAATACTTCGAAAAGTGTTAAAATGTGTTCCTAATTACGTGCAATATTAGTCTGTCTACCTGCATGTCCATGATGGAATAGCTAGGTGTTATATGTGTAAATGTCTGTGAAAATAGTTTATATGTTGTCTGCACATTGAGTCCAGAGACATGGAATTTCGTTCAGTTTTTGCACTTATGTGATTTCTGGATGACAATAAGGTTTACTTTGACTTTCACTACACAGACAGACACTAAAGGTGGATATATTGATTTACCTCAAAAATAAATATACCTCAAGGTTGGTCAAACAGGACAATGCACTTAAGCTACTCCATGGTCAAATCACCATAGGCAAAATCAAATAATAGTTCCTTGCAAGCTATAAGTCCCCCTCTATGACTCAGGAAACCCATACCATGTATTTAAACTTATTGGAAACACTCACCATCCAGCCTAATGCCATATTTATGGGCAACTTTAATTACCCAATTATTAAATTGGAATTCTATGGAACATCAAAAGTAGAGGCACAGAGATTCCTGGATTTTGTAAACACAAACTCCCTGGACCAGAATATCAATACAGCAACCAGGGGTGCAACCATACTGGATCTGGTCCTCACTAATATGGGAGACTGCTGCACACCCCCTTGTGTAACACCGTTCCTGGTAAGGTCATACCACAACATGGTCTCCTTTGAAGTAAAAATAAAACCTGGACCACCAGCTAACCCTAGAATATTCAGGAACTACTCTAAGGCTAACTTCCTACTATTAGGTGGTAACCTGGCAAATTTCAAGCCCCTATGAACCCTGACAACACTGCTGCCTATGCAGAACTGTTCACAGAAACCCCATGCAAGCATGTTAATAGCTGCATAGCGGCAGTTATACCCACCAGGAAGAAGTACAGAACTAACTCAAAAAGCAAGCCATCCTAGTGGAATCACAAAATCAATAGGCTGTATAACAGAAGGAAGAAAATCATGGCAACAATTAGGAGGTGTAGCACCCAGCAGGATAAAACTACTCTCATCAAACTAAGCAAACAACTCAGAGGACAAATAAGGTCAACCAAAGCCAAATTTGAGGTAAATTTGGCCTCCCAAGCCAATGGCAACCACAAGGCATTCTTCAGCTATGTCCACAACCTCAAAGGCAATACACGATGGTGTGCAGAGCTCATTGTAAATGGAGCTACCTATACTGAGCCAGAAGATATAGCAAACCTACTGGATGACAAGTTCAGCTCCAACTTTACTTCTCTCTCCCCCTCAACCTTCCCTCAGGAAATACCATCAAATATAACTCCCCCCTGCTATAGCTAGGGAACAGGTCTTTAATGCTCTCTCTAAGGCCAAGAACACTGCATCAATGTGCCCAGACAATATCTCGGGATGCCTTCTAAATTGCATGAAACATGACCTATCAGAACCTTTGGAATTGCTATTTAACTGTAGCCTCCAAATAGGCTTTGTGCCTCATGAATGAAGAACAGCAACATTCATCCCTCTGCACAATGGTAGGCCGTCTACAGATCCTGGAAACTACAGATCCATAAGGCTCACTAGTCTTGTGTGCAAATCCATGGAAAGAATTATCATGGAAATGATCAATAATGATATAGTAAGCCTCCAGACACTGGATCCAACCCAGTTTGGTTTCATCAATGGCAGGTCATGCCTATTCAACCTGGTAGACTTCTTTGAGAAGGTCACCAAAGCAATGGATGAGGGCAAAATTGTTCACATTGTGTACCTTGACCTGGCCAAGGCATTTGACACAATGGTTAGGTACAAATCCATATGTCACCCAGTGGATAGCCAACTGGCTGACAGACAGGACAAAGGAAGCTAGAACTGGGGAGTCCACCTCTAGAAAGAGGACAGTCACAAGTGGAGTCCCTCAGGCATTGGTCCTTGGACCACTCCTTTTTGGCGTTTACTTCTCTTAGGTCAAGGCCAATGTCAATGGTCTCTGGCTAACTAAATTTGCAGTTGATTGCAAATTAGGAGCTGTCATTGAATCCCACACTGACACAAATGTTCTCCAGGAAGGGCTGACTCAGACAAACAACTGGTGCCATGGACTAAAACTATATGGCAAGAAATGCATAACAATATCCTTCAGGAAATCATCTACCCCTGGTAACTAGCTTACTGACTACACACCCCTTAGAGTTGACCCAGTTGTCAGGGACTTAGGGACACACAGAGACAGTAATCTATCCTTTGACCATCATGTGTGTACAGTAGTGAGGAAATCATTCTATATTGTGCAACCCATAAACAAAGGCATGGCATCTAGGTCCAAGGAAGTCAATGTTCCACTGTATTCGGCATTCATCAGACCTATCATTGAGTATAACACTCCCTTTGGTAGGTACCTAACCAGGAGTATCCAACAAATAGAACATCCACAGAGGTTCCTTACTAAAATAATACAGGGCATAAGTAAAATGTCCTAAGCAGACCGCCACAAGGCCCTATCCCTGGATTCTGTCTCCTACAGGCTGTTGAGAGAAGATCTATGACTGGCATACAGGGCATTGTCAGACCCCCAGAAGGCTAAAGAGGGTGAAATTTTATCATACCAGAATTGAATTACATCATACAAGCCCAACCAAATGTGCACAAAAAAGACAACAAACCTACCCCTTGTGTACTTGTCGTAGGAAAGTCTGTGTTGATAAAGACAATTAGGCCTCGTTCCTCTCTTAATACAGAAATTTATTGTCTTATGTTTGGGTGGCCTTAAGTTGTGTGAAGTCTCTATACTACTAGAGAAGTTGTTACACAACAAATGATGTTTTGATACTGTTATACTGATTGCTGGTGTGAACTTTCATAATAACATTACATTGTACCATCTGTATAAGGTTATAGGAGAAATTGCCACCTGCTACATCAGAATGATGCCAAAATCTGCCTCAGTGAAATTGTACTAACACCATGCCTAAGTAACCAGCAATACTCAAAGACAACTATTTTCATACTTGCTTCCTCTATCTCTTTTCTAGTTAAAATCTGCAATATTATCACTGGGGCAAGTTTAAAATGCAAGATGATCTTTTTGACAAGGGTGGGTTCCATCTCTGCTACAAAATTATTTACAAAACAGGACACAGAAGTTATTGAAGCAGTTTTAGAAAAGTATAAAATGGAAGTCATAATAAATAATTTTATATTTATATGACTAATACGAATGGTGTGTGTGCTCATGCAGGACCATTGCTGAGTCAAGGTCAGATTGTAAGTAAATGACTTGCCAAATGTGTTAACTACATATTTCTTTGAATTTGTATCATCTGTATTTCTTATAGGAGATATGTAATACCTGGTAAAGAAACTGTATTTTGCCATACATTATTAATGACAAGCGGTGGTGCAGCGGTAGCGTTGTTGCCTCACAGCAAGAGGTTCTACCATTCGATTCTCAGCTAGTGTGCGGGGAGTGTCTTCTGTGTGGAGTCTGCATGTCTTCCCCGCGGGTTGAGTGGCATTCCGAAAGACATGCGTGAATGGGCGTGCCTTCGTTGAAGGTTGGGTGTTGAGCTGGCAACTTGGCACCATGAAAATCTGCTGCCAATCATTAGCGGACTGGAGTTCTGCTGTGGCGACCCCTAACCGGGAAAAGCCGAAAGACAACAACAACAACTAATGATATGGTTGCAGTATCTTTCAGGAAAATAAAGACTCGTAATTGTATGGAACTAGAATGAAAATGTACATTTATTTTTATCTGATTTTCTGATTACTCTATTTCGATTGTTATTTAATACAATACTTTGTTGTTCCTCAAGCTTGCTCATACTACCAAATCACAAAGAAGACAGTTGCAACTTGGTACACAGTTAATGTTTTATTAGTTTAACATCACTTTTTGGGAAATGTTATAGAAAGATGCTTGTTATTTTTATTAAATAATGAATCTGCGTTTTGTAATTGTACTGATATTAGCCAATATGAGTTCCAAAAGGAAAAAAATCTACATTTACTACTGGGTCTATATCAGAAGACCGAATGGGAAAAATATCGAACGGCAAAACAGCGAAAAGACCGGACCTCGAAGTGTTGTTTGCCAGATCGCGGTACAGTGAAGGTTGGAATATTTGCCCTTTCCTTACTGTAGTGCAATCTCGGAGTTGGTATATGTATTTATTAGGGGGTTTGGGGGCCGCAGCCCACCACAATAGCAAGTTCGAGGTCTGGTCTTTTCACTGTTTTGCCGTTCAATATTTTTTCCATTCAGTCTTCTGATATAGACCCTTACTACTCATGTAGATTTCTATGACCTATTTAGTAAAGCCTTAGAAGAGGAAATAGCTGTAGCCATAATTAGCTTAGATTTGTCCACCACCTTTAATAGTATCCTAGATTATATTATAAATGCTGGGATATCTGGCTATTTTTTTAATGAGGGACTTTCTGAGATCTGAATCTTCTCTAGAAATGTTTCTTGCTGCTATGACTTCCTTCTCCATCTGAAGTTCTGATTTCATTTATTTCTGTTTCGTTAGTTCTCCACTACAGACCTAACCCTTCTTAATCTCCATTCTCATATCTTGTTACAGGTGTTTCCCTTCTGGGGTGTTGCAGTGCAGAGCTGTACTCAGGTAGAAAATACAATGTTTAGTCATTGCCCACAATTCAGTTAACTTAAGATAAAAACAATAATTTCTGAAACTGCAGTGGCATTATTTTTTTAAAATAGGTCACCTCCTGCAATTGTGGCTAATTGTAAAATTACCTGGTGCACTTTTTACTCCATGGTAAACAAGCTAGTGCAATAATCAGTGTCATCCTAGCAGGTTTTGCCCCAAACCCTCTACTGCCATCTGTTACTTCAGCTCATAAGCTGAACATTAAAGTTTGACTGTATCCCTTACCCAAATATAGAGATTGGTGTTTCATTTGTGCAATGATACAGCTCTGCTCAATTAATCTTGTTACTGGGGTCCTTCAAACAAATATTCAAGTGCAAAAAAAGGGGCAACAGTGTTAATGTCATGATAGTCCTCATGCCTGGCTAATAATTGTGTCATAAACTTTCATTTCCTTAGTTAACCGAGCAAGTGTAAAGCACTGAGACTGTTGTCTGTTATCAGAAACGGACTCCTTACTGGCACTTGCATTTCTCTCGTCTCCGCTTTGGCTTCTCCATCATCTCCATATGCGCATGCATACAACGACTGGCTAACATCATGTGGAGATCTGGGCCAGTTTCACTCCCCTTCCTCCAACCCTGCCACTCCATTTTTTTTCCTTTATGCCTAACTGACCACAACTTTGCCTGCAACAAGCTTAAATTGCAACCAGCAATATACCACATGCAAATGAAAGTGCATCCACCCAATAAGTAATCACACATATCCAGCATATTCTATTGCCCTCAATCACCTCTCTCTTAGTGCAAGTTAAACATCAAAGCTCTCACATTCTTAAAAAAAAAACACTACCACTCTCAATCCTGTCTTCCCTAGTATTTCCTCTTCCACACGACACCTACTAGTATCACCATCACTCATGCCCTCATAAAACAATGGAAATACTACTTTGTCAAGCATCCCCAATATTCACTCATAAATATACCTTCTTTGTGACAGCAATACTATCAAACACACTAGCTAATTCCTATCATACAATACCCAAACACAACAGAGCAATAAAACACTTCCCATCTCACCCAAGTAACTTATCCAGCTCCATCATTCCCAAACTATATACCCACTGCAAACCTTACTTTCTTACCCATTCATATCCCATCCTTCATATATTCTATACTAATTTTTTTTGCCTTCATAATACTATTCTAATCTACTCCCAGCCCCGTATCTATAGCCACCATTACTTGCACCATCATAACTCAGTTATAGTCTCCAAACTAATAAACACAGTTCTGTTCCCATCCAATGTTATACCCTTCAGTCGTGCATATATTCATCAGTCTTCCATACATCACTTTGCCCTTACATATTCACCTTACTTATAACAACATGCCCATTATAAACACTATCCTCCAGTCTTAACTACCTTTCCACTCTGAACAGATTATCATAATCAGACTTATTATCCCTTTACTAACATAAGGTCCTGCACCACTCAGTTTTTTCCAATAAGAAATAACATCTTTCACTTCACTATTTCTTACCTCCTCTTCAAGACAACACACATTTATATTTACAAACCAGAACTTCTAACTTGTATAGCAACTCAAGCAACCTCCTACATTAAGGCAAAACTCAAAACTATGCAGTGTACTTCTCTACATCATTACTGCCATGTTGCAATATACACCCCAATCCTTGTCCTTCGCCTGCAGAAACACCACTGGTATCTTCTCCAAGGAACATCTTTACCCTAAGTACCTCAAGCTCAGTCTTTATATCAATACAAAAAGAATATGTAACAAAGTGACTCTACTCACCTACTGGATTGCTTGTAAGTGCCCTGATATACTACTTCTCTGTGAAACATGGCTAAAAATACACATCTAGGATAATGAACTCCTGCCTTCTTGATATAGCACAATCAAAGCTGAGATTAGGCAAAAAAGCAGAAGTGGCCACTCTATTTCCAAATAACCTCAACATATCATTATACCAATACAAGATCCTACAGCTCAATAATTCCAAAATACTTCTCACCTTCCTAAAACCAAAACTCAACTCACTCAAAAGTCTGTGTATTGCTGCAGTATATATCCCACCTGGCAGAAATGTTTCCATAACTGAAGGCAGTTCATTGTGAGTAACCATAAATATCTCCCAAGAAACTGTCATCACTGGTGATCTAAACAGTGAATGGCAAAATACAGCCACCAACCTTTCACCATCTCCACCCAGTATAAGCTTGTAAGGATTCACCTAACTTAGCAACTGTACTACAGGATATGACAAAACCAGCAACAGAGTCAACTCTGGACTGTAGTCTCATATCTGACTAACCCTCAAAATATAATCTGTGGAACCCTGTCAAGTAACCTGAGTCACCACCTACCCACTTACACCACTAGTTGTATTCAACACAATCCCAAACACCATCATTTTAACCTATACTGCAACTTATTTTCATTTAATAGTAACACACTCATCTCCACCTTAAAACTTTGTGACTAGAGTATCTAAAATCAGTACCTCTAGGTGAAGCCACACTACTGTTTAACAGTATCTTCCTCTTTATCATAAACAGACAAGCCCCACTCCAAATGAAAAGAATGAGGAGAAATCCCACTGGATAGCTAACAAGACAAGGTAAACATCTAATGAGGGAATGAGATAGGGCTTGGAAAACATGGCTACCCAATAAAAGTAAGCAAAACCTTTAAAAATTCAGGATCCTGAGAAATCTCACAAAAAACAATGTCAGCCTTGAAAAAGACAAATGCCATCACCTTCAAAAAACTCATCAAAATGATACCAAACGTATGACCTTAGGGAGAGCAGCAGCAGCCATGCAGAATATTATATTTGTAAAGTAGCACAGAGCATTCTAAGAACTAAGCCAACATTAGAATGGAGAGGGCAGATTCTGCCCATGGGGGATGACTGCAGTTGACGGTGCAGATAGCTGGCAGAAGGGGGGCTGGAGTTTGCTGGGGAGGGCTGGCAAGGGAACCAGGGTGTTGGGAGCATATAACAAGAACTGGAGGGGTGGTATAGTGGGACTAGGCCAAGAGGAGACTTGGACTGCAGGCTGCAGACTGCCTTCTCAGTCAGGAATTGATGTCAGAGCATGGGTGGACATAAAGGAATAGGGGAATCCTAAGTAAAGACCTGCTCTAGTTGAGTTTTTAACTGAATCTAGAACATAGGCTGCTGTTAAGAAAGGGATAATTAGTGGGGACATGTAAAATATTGTGCAATAACTGTGGGAGTCAATCGGTGGGGTTGGAGGATTAGGAAGAGAGACTGGATGAACGGTTCACAGAGGGCAGTGGGAGGACATGTGTGTGGTTCCCAGATACACAACAAAGTTTAGAAAATTTAGGATTTTTGCTAGGAAGTATTTGCATAAGCGTTTTGGTGCCCCAATCAAACTCCAGAGAATTTTTCCTCAGGTGGATGGCAAATGTTGGAGGTATGATGGGGAAGAAAGAGGTAACTGAGAACATATATTTTGGGAGTGTAATGAGTTGGCAGACTTTAAAATTTCCCTACAGAGTAGTCTGACCGAAGTGTTGGGTAAGCAAATGGGCATAACTAAGGAAATTATTTCTTTGAGCTGGGATACATTAAGGACTTGTTAAGTTTAATTCTGGTGGTTGTCAAAAAAGCAGTAACTAGTGAACAGAAATCAAAGTCTAAACCAACTGTATTTGAAGTAGTGAATATTGTAATAGAGATAAAAGAATTGGAATCTTTAGAAAAGGGTAGGCGCGAATTACATAGAAAGAATTTGAAATTGTGAGAATTATACATGCTTTTGAGAAGAAGTGAGGTTTAAGGGAAGGGAGGAATTGAACAATTTATGTAATGTTGGATTGGTGTTAATTAAAAAAAATAATATATGTGATATACGTTTGTAACTGTGAACATGATAATATGATGTTTTCTTTTATATAAATGTATGTTTGCCTGCTGGCCAGATTCAATAAAGTCTACAAGGTCCATTTATACCATGTGCGCATTGCTCCATGATACACACATGGTAGCAAACTGTTTTAGATTCAGTAAGTGGCTATACATGGTGTGTAGAGCCGCACAGAGCCACACAAACAAGGTAAACACTGTGGCATGCTAATTACAGCATAAGCAGCTGAATTGTATGTTAATCAACCAATACAGGATGGTGGGGCTATTCAACAATCTATAAAGCAACCTGGTAGACTCAGTGTTAGTTTTCCCTGCAAATTCCAAAACCTATTGGAATACAACCATTGAAAAGATTCTACAGAGAAACAATGTTAGGGGCTGCTGTTGCTTTAATTAATTTGTATGTGCAACAGGCTGAAGTCTATGCTGCTGCTGCTCCTAATAGACCAAGGCCAAGAAGGAGAAGAGTTCTCAGACCCCAATTAACTTATCACAGTCTACATGACATGCAAATTGTAGAGTGCTACAGGGTGGGTAGAGACACACTACAGGAACTCTGCAACCTCTATCATCCTCAACTCAGAGCCAGGACAAATCAAGTGGAAGTCATACCAGTGGAGACAAAGGTATGTGTAGCACTTAGAATTTTAGCTACAGGTACTGTTCAGAGACCAACAGGGCACATGCTGGGGTGTCACAAACATCAGCATCCAGGATCCTCCATCAATTCCTGAATGCTATGCTCCAACATGACAGTGACCTCATACATTTTTCCCATACCCCTGAGGACAGGACCACAAATATGTAGCAGTTCTACCCTGTAGCACACTACCTTGAAGTACTAGGTGCCATAGATTGCATGCATGTAGAAATTAAGGCACCACCTGGGGAACAGGAAAGGCTCTACATAAATAGTAAGGGCTTCCACACTATTAACTGCCAAGCTGTGTGTAATGCCAAGGGACTCATCTTGAACGTGTGTGCTGGCAACCCAAGCACTTAACATGACTCACATATGTGGCACACCTCCCAACTGTATCAGATGTTCACTAGGGGGATATCCCACAGGGTTATTTACTGGGAGATGCAGGTTATGCACTGTAACTGTGGCTGATGATGCCCAACAGAAATGTGCATACACCTGCTGAAGAATGCCATAATGAGGCACATGCTCAAACCAGAAATATCATAGAGTGTGTGTTTGGGCTGCTGAAATCATGGTTCCAGTGCCTAGATACATCTGGGGGAGCCCTGCAGTACAATCCATGTACATGTACTGAAATATTTACTGTATGTCCCATGCTGCACAACATCACCCTGAGAAAACAGCTTCTAACAGGATCAGCAAGGGGAAGGGGCACACATCCCACCACCACTGGCAAGGTCACCACAGCCCTACACAGGTGAGGAGTCAGAGGGTGAACTAGCAACTGCTGTGGGTGTAGGCAGATGTACGTGTGCTCAATATGCCCTTGCATTGGTTAAGAGACAATGCATAACATAGGGACACAGGTGGACAGTGGTCTCACTTTCGATAACCACATCGGCACAACAGTCAGGAAATCCTTCTATGTGGCACACCTCATCACTAAGGGCTTTTCATCCAGAAAAAAGGAGGTCATTGTCCCACTGTACTCATCCCTCATTAGACCCATTATAGAGTATAATGCCCCGTTTGGTATGTACCTCACAAGACATCTGCAACAGCTGGAAAGGCCACAGAAATACCTCACTAAAAGAATCACAGGCCTAAAGCAGATGCCATATACTGACTGTCTAAAAAAACTCCAGCTATACTCTGTGGCATATCGTCTACTCAGAGGCGATCTCTGCTTAACATACAAGGCCATGTCAAACCTTGAGCTGTTGGACATGCTCCACTTAAAGAAATCCCAATCCCTCAGAGCCACACGCTCCAGGGATCTAAACCTTGTCATCACAATAAACAAAACATGCTGAAGGGATAGGTTCCTGACCCAGAGACTCCCCATACTCTGGAATAGACTGCCCATACATGTCAAGCAAAGCGCCTCATTGGCCCTCTTCAATAGGAACCTTGATGATTGGATGGGAGATAGGAAATTCACCCCGGGGATCATGTCAGTCACCTTGCTAGACAGGGGTCCAGAGAAGTTAATAATGTGGGAAGAAATATCCAGGGAATTGGTATGGCTAGGCTTGCATAGGCCCTAGGGCTGATAGCCTAGTACCAATCTATGAACCTATGAACCTATAACACACTCACTCACACCTAAGGGCATAAAAACTTACTCCTATGCACATATGTATAGTAGCATTGATGACAGGTGATGCTCACAACCCTTACCTACCCATGTAATGGCTGTGTACTGCTAACATCAGACATAATGAGCCCTGAACTAAAACTGTTGCAACTGCTGGATTTACAAGGTAAGTGTTGAAATTGAAGTGTATTGTGTAATAATATGAATGACTGGCATATCCTTGCATGTTGTTACTTGGTAATGGAAGCAAGTAAGAGGTGGGTGATTTGTACAGAAATTACCTTAACATGTGACAGCAAAGACTTGTTTGACTTGTGTCCATTGTTAATTAATAGACCTCAGGCATCAAAGATTCACACAGTCATACCTCTCAAAAGTACTGTTGGTCACCGCAAGCCCTCAGTTTAGCATCATACATTTGCAATGGAACATCATTAAAGAGAGAAATTAGAAAGTAATGAGACACATTTCAGTTTCAGACTTCACATCCCTCATAAGATCATTAGCAATACTGATGCAAAAAGAGTGTGATGCTATCAACTGTCTAACATTCTAAGACAAATATAAATCAAAGGTACAATTAACAATACAACATCACAAATGCAGCTATACTAAGAACTAAGTCAGCTATGCACCCTGAGCATTAGACACAAAGCTTATATATCCCTGAATCCAAAAGATAGCAAGCAGAGATATGGCACAATTATCATCACTTGCATGGGGTGTTTTTTTTTTGGTGGGGCAGGAAGCCTAGGTTGATACAAAAGGTTGGTGAGTGTTTATGAGTAAGAAAGAGAAGCAGGCAGACATTCGGATAAAGTAACAAATGCCTAGTGAGACAAAATGAGCTTTAAGCTTCATGGCTGAACCATGGAACTGTTGTGTGTGTGTGTGTCTGTATGACTCCTTCAGGTGAAATTGGTGTGTGAGTGTCTGCATGAACACAGCCAAGCTCTGTGCTAGCTCTACATCATGGTATGTCAGACAGGTGTGAGCCATGCATAGTAGAGGTGGCAGTTCATCATTGTCATAACCGACCATGAGAACTGGCTCTACCAGGAGTTGCACTGGCACACCCATGCCCATGGTCAGATACACTGCTGCTACCTGAATGTGACTGATGTCCGCTGGACGAGTTCCCCTCACGAGGATGCCCAGGACCATAACCCCATGGCCTGCCACATCTGGGTGTGAACAGCTCAACCACTGATGGAGCAGTGGAAGTACTGCTACTATGGGAACATGATCAGGCACAGCCACATTGGCTAACAGCAGATAATGTGGCTGACCTACACCCACAAGGATGCCATCCCCCTCCCAGTAGATGTTCCATCACAGACACTCCCCATTACAATGATCCATTGAATAGGCAACATTGTAGAGGTAGTATTGCATGTCAGCCTGTCTCACATCTACAATCCTAAGCATTTCTCTGGAAGACCTATGGGAATGTGCCTGTGCCTTCATGATGGCCCTAAACATACATTGAGTGGCACAGGAAGAGACACCTGGGTAAGGTGAAAGATGGACAGCAGGCCTCCTCTGAGCACCCCTAACAGCCTAACAACATGGCACCTCACCCACACTTTGGCTACAGCCAAAGTCAACAGGCACTGAATCCACTGTAGCCACAGTTCCCTGATCGATTGTCTCACCCTCCACCTGTCCAATATCTGAGGGCTCACTGGCATGGGTAAGCATAGGCCTACTGGCTGTGTTCGATGAATCTACAGGGAATAGCTGTATGCCAACCTCAGTGTCAGATTCAACTTCTGCAACACTTGATTGTGCCTCTGTTTGGCCACCATCATCATCAGAGTCTGCTGATATTCTGACATCAGGTGGTAGAAGTCACACACTTTCACTTTCAGGAATATCTGTGATAATAAGCAACAAGCACAGGATAAAATAGTACCAAAACTACTGTAGTCCGATATATACTAAAACTAACAGTGGTGCCACTATTACAGACAGTACAGCAATACACACAACAGTCCTGACACCAACATCACACACTAAATATTTCTTTGAACTGCTCATCAGTACCGACATAAAAACGTTTGGCTTACCATGTGGAAATGGTCATCTGCTCCCTATGCTGGATGGTCCTGGAAGACAACATTATCACAATTAACAGTAACACGGGATAAAACTTGAGTTGCTCATCGGTACTGGTACTAACATAAAAATGTTTGGCTTACCACCTGCAGATGATAGTCTGCTCCCTATGTTTGATGGTCCTGGAAGAAGTTAAGTGAAAGGTAAGGACAACATCATCACAATTAAGAGTAACACAGGGAGTAAAACATTTGGCCCTTTATATGTCCATTAACTATGCTTTCAACAAGAACTTGGGTGACAAGTCCAACCTAAGCCCCATCTGTAATCAGTCAGAATGTGTTGTTAACTGTAGCAATCTACAATCCCCCCCAACAAAGTTTTGTTAAACACACCTAATATATTGACACACCTAATATATTGATGTAAATATTTTACTATACAAGAGTATTTAACAATGGAGATACATAAGCCTACCTGGAAGCCCCTCCTGGGACATACTTGCTGTCTCTGAAACAGTAGCACCAGTGTCAAGAACATGCTGTTCTGCACATTCTTGGGAGTTGTCTGAATCTCTGACAGTGGATAGGAACTCTTCATTTGCTGTTAGTGGTGGCTCTTTAGCAGGCCCCCTTGGTACCCATCCAATCACGGGCCACTGCAATTTCCCTTCTCCGTGCAGATGAGATCATATCAGTAGCCATATGGTGCACCTGATCATATGTCCTGTTGTAGCTGCTTAATGCATTCACATCTGCAACTATCTGCTGCCAAATTTGTATTCTGCCTGACATATCTCCACATTCCATCTCAAGCACAAATGCACCATGTCAGCTAAGAGCTTCCACAATTACCCAATTCTCAGGGTCACTGAAGTGTGTTTTTTGGGCATTGAGATGCGTGGGTGCCATAGTCCTGGGTGTCCTAAAACACAACAGAAGGATAATGCACATAAGTATCCCATAACTAAAAAATACCTGTTCCCAGATAAAACAGAAAAGGTAGCAGTTCAGTATTACCCACTGGTGAAACATAAAATAGCCTAGATATTTGAAATATGAACAACAAGAATTTTGTGGTTGTAACATGTTACATTCATGCACAAAGCAAGGCCGGATGCAAAACAAAGGAGAGTAACAGTAGCAACATATCCTTGTTTGTGCCAAAACAAAAATGCAGCTTTGCTCCCCACCCCCAAAAGAACAGGTAAATGACACATTTTGCTAACAAACCATGAGTGAAATGCAAAACGTGTTGTCAAATGAACTGACCCTGAAACATATGCACAGATTTAATACAGAACATTCCATTTTAAGCTATTGCCAACAAACATGCCCATACAATCAGCACACTTCTAAGTAATGCATACAGATAAAAGTAGCATTTGCTAATTCATGTATTTATATAAATGTGAAACAGATTTTTCCTAAATGACATTTCAGCATCTGCGGTATATAGCTGAAAAATGCAAGCATACCTTCTCAAGTTCAATAGTCTTCTGTACAGATATATCCCAAAGTAATAGCCTCTTCTGTGTTCTCTACATAAACAAGTCTCCTCACCTTCAGGTTCCCTAGCTACACGGTTGCCTTTTTATGGTGTAGATTCAGGGCTGTTAGCATGGTGAAGATGCAAATTAGGTGTGAACTCATTAGAATTGCTGAATCCCAAACCTTTGGCTCCGTGTAGCAGATGTAAATATAGTGCAGACACTTCCTCACTGTTTGTTGCTAATGGATTGCAGCTGTGAATGATTACTGGCAGGGAGAAGGAAAACACAACAGCAGTACAGACTGCCCTACCTCCAGTGGGTGTGTCAGGTTAAACTTACAAAATGTATATAAGTAATTTTATCAAGGTTGAAAATGTAAGTAAGCAGCACACAATTCACAGGCTCTGTTCATTAACATCCAACCTCCCCAGTAGTTGTCAGTAGTTGACAACTGTATATTATTGCCATTTAATATCCTCATTAATTTTAAGGCAAGTATATATAATGCCTTACAGACTGCATGTTTCAGATTATTGGTCAGATAAAGTATGAGCAACAAACACAGAGAGGTAAGACAGAGCTGCATTTTTGCAAACAGTAGTCATAGATGGTTGTGTGGTCACTCAGTGCACTACATCTGAAATTTATACATGTACAAATAACTGTTAAGTTTTCTTAGTACTGTGGATGATGTTGCAGTTGGTTGTATGCAGAATTATTTCAGTCCCCTGCTACAAAGCTGTGTGGCAACAAGGGATAAGACACCCTTACTCTATTCTGAAGGTTAATTAGAGTGAGAGTTCAAATCCAGACCTATTGCAGAGATATTTCATGTGTACTAACAAACATTTTCTATTGTTTATATCATAGATTGTTTTTCGTCATTTCAACTACTTTTCCCTTTTATTTAAAATTTTGGCCATTGTTTGCATAGTGAGTGGCTTAGTGCAAACAAGGGAAATGGAGAAGATAAATGTCAGGTTGGGCTGTGGTTACCTTGTTTGCACAACAGTTAGCAGTATGCAAACTAGACTAGTTGCCCACACAGGAAAGAGACAGAACACCTGCAGAACACCTGCAGACAGGGTTCTGTAAAATTGCATATGTCAAAAGAAATACATTGTTGCAATTTTTGCTTGTCATCATGCAACACCACTAAACAGCATTGCGCAGTGGTTAGCAAGGTTTCCCAACCGTTGCCGTCATGGAACACCTGCAGGTCCAGACAGCCAACAATTGGAAATGGATGCATTCAATTCATTCTTTTGGTACCGTGCAAACACACTAAGTCATATTGCATGTGGTTAACACAGAGAACTTAAGAATGAGTAGGAAATTATGGAGTTGTCATGTAACTACTCCTGTGGTAGCAGGTGTAAGTGTAGGGCTGGAGTATAGATGTTCCTGAGTTCTAGTAGAGGGTTTGCAACCTATTTTTACTGTTGTGACAGTGCAGTTTATAGCAATGAACTGTAAAATAGGCAAGTGCAATTTCAACAATCTTGTGGCAACAGGCCTAAGTACTGGACTGCCATACACATGCTCCTGGGTTCTAATACAGGATGTTCCAGACATTTTTACTGTTGTTCCATTTCCCATTATATTCACTCTCACTTATAACACTTTAGATAGTGGAGCTGACATGATTTATATGTATGAGGGATAAGATACCCTTACTGTGTTTTCAGATGTATGACTGAGGGTATACTGTCTACTATCTTTCTGTAAGAATAATTCTGTTATCCGGACTTGTATGGCCTTCACAATTAAATAAGGCACATACACAACTGGATCTATATAAAAGAACCTTGTCAGGTCACACACATAGATGTGTAATACCTCAAACTGTCAACTGTATTTATGAATGATCCCTACATATGTCTGAGAAGCACTTCTGCTGTGGCAAAGATGGAAAATAAATGCTGTGGAAGAAACTGTTTTGTCTCTTATGCCTAGGTTTGAATCCCACACTTTCAAAATCAATTTTATCATTGTATAAAACCAAATACAAATGGGTCAGGTTGTGAGATTTATGCCACCAATGCATGTCTGCAAACTTAACTCACCTAACAGTTACATTCCACTTTTCAATACATATTTCCAAGCTACATCACCAGACACCCTTCAAAATAAGGTCAAGTATCAGATTAACCTTTCTATTTCAAATATTTATGTCATCCCTGCTTGGCACCGCTACACTCCACTTAACATCATGCAAAGACAGTTGGCATCATTGCTCAAGTTTACACACTACCAGTAAATGCAATAACTGGAATTGGCAGAAAAGCATACTTTTCCATTGCTCTAGGTCAAGTGCTAAACATGGTTGGAGTTAGTGGGGAAGTTGCCCAATTTAAGGCATGGAGGTGGGGTGGCCAGGAATCCAGGATATTTATTAGACTCCTGGTAAAGCACCACACCCAAAGGCTTCTGTAGGGGACTATTCTGGCTCCCAGTACAAGTCTGAGGCATGGAGTGGTTTAGATCAGGTTGTATCCAATGCTACTGGCATCCTGCGCACTGAAGAACAGTGTAGGCAGCGTTTTAATAACCTACACTGGCACTAAAGGGATACTCCCAACCACTGGTTGACTGAATTTGAGACTGCGGACATCTCACAGCTGTGTAAGCATGATAATAAGAGAGTATTTGTAATACATAGAAAGCTAATTATATACAAGACTGGTATGCACAAGCCTCTTCTGTTCTTTCATGTTCTTTCCCCAGCTAATGCCAACATAGAGTTCAATCAACATGCTCATGCTGCTCAAATGGAGAGACCAAGGGAAGCAAATGTTATGTATGCAGCACACACAACAATAGTATTATTGTAGGTTTAACAGTTAAATATAGAATTTTTTTGATTTTTATACAGTTGTAGCAATACTACATTTCTTTACTAATATTTACATTGAATTAAACTCTATAGAAGTGGCATAAATGCCTTACTGTTAACTGTAATCTGTATAACTGGAACACTCATATGTGTAATATATGCACATTTCAAGGATTACTTTCAGCAATCTGTAGGTATAGCGTGTATTTGTTAGGATGTATACTTAAATGTAATATTTCAGATACAATAGTTGTATAATTGTGTTAATGCATTGTATGTCACATATGGGCAGTGGAGTGGTGCAGTGGTAAGCATTGTCATCTCACAGCAAGAGGTCCTCTGGTTTGATTCTTGGCTGGGTTGCCTTCTGGGCAGATTCTGCATGTCTTCCCTGCATTCACATGGGTTTCCTCCCACATTCCAAAGACATGCAACTGGACCATTTCTCCCCAGGCCTCCTCTGAAAATGAACTCTGTCCCAGTCAGACTTTCTCAGTAAACAAATGTTAAATAAATTATGGTACTAATTTTATCTTTTTTTTTTCTCTCACTCCAACCTTTATCTCTCTTTTTTTATTTTCTATTATGTATCATTGAAATATCTCCATGTCATGCATGTGTGCCAGATCACTAAATGCTACACAGCAGAGCGGGGGTAGGCCAGCCCCAGTGTATCAGCCTGCTGCTGCTCCACCAGCTCCAGCACCAATGCCCAGCATGACCCTCCAGGAGCGGTGGCAGAGGTGGGTATTTCATCACCCACTGGGAGATGCCAGGGTTGGTGTGTAGGGTCATGCATGATAGAATTATATAAAGTAAAACTGGTTTCCCTCATAGTAATAATATGTATTTGATAGAAAAAATATATAATTTGGTAGATCTGTTTTCCTTCGCAGAAACAGAGGTTTGGTAAATCTGCTTTCTATCATAGTAACAGTGTGATATTTTTAGAACACACCATCTGCAAGTACAGGAAAGAAATATGCAGTAAACAAATATGATTAGCTTAACAGAATGCACTTGTGTGAAATAAAAAGTATTATACTTCTGAATGTTTTTGTAACAAATGGTATTGACAAAAGAGGCTTGTTGAAATATCATATATCATAAACAATTGAATGTATACAGATATTCAAGTGAATAAACCTGCTAAAGGGAAATGGCTAATGCAGCAGAAAAGAGTTACAGACTATCCTATCAATTAAAGAATATTTCAGTCAGCTGAGAACTGGTTTTCTCCAGATGAGATAAGGATGCAGACAAAGAATGCTTCAATAGAGGAAACAAATGTTTCATTAAGGACGGAGTTTGAAACTAGATAAAAATGACTGTGAAAGAACTATCTGGTGGAAATTTTGTAATTTGAGTCAGCTGAGGAAGTGCAGTGTATCTGACAGTGATCTGTATTATAAAGAAAATGTTACAATCTCGACAGAAGTGCTTGGTTGGCTTGTTTCAATAAACTTTTCAGCATACAAATATACAGTTGTACAGTTTCTTAATCTGTGTAACCTGTTGTTAATTCAATTTAACAGTGGCATGCCATACTTAATTTGGACCCTTTTAAATATTTGTAAAAGTACTACAACAAGTACTAGTTAATATTTTGTTGGCACTAACCTCCAAACAGTCAGTATTGAATAGCTCAGCAGTATCAGGTACTTCCAAGTGGAAGAAACCAAGATTTCATCTTTGCATCTGCTCTGAGGCGTTCACCAGCGTTTTCAATAGAAAGGGTGCTTCCAGTTTGCAGTTTTGGTCTACAGCCTGGTCAACTGTTAGCCATTTCTAAACATGGTAAGCTTCTTTCTGAAATAACATGTATACCATCTAGGACATAAGTGCTAAATGTACACATTCTGTAGCCATTGACTTAAACCAGACTCCTGATAAACTTTGGACATTATTGTATCAGTGGTATGAACAAACCAGTAGTGAAGTTAAATGTAAAAAAGCATTGTTTGGTATAAATAGAAGTGACAAAGTTTATATGTTTAAATGGATTTAGTGTTTTGATCAGTATGTACAAAAGTAAAAAAGTCAAATTGAATGTCTTAACCGCAGAGACAGATATCCTTGTTTTTGTTTAATATGTCATAAACTGTGTTATTGTAATTGTCAGTAAAGACTATGCAGGACAAGTCAAAATTGTCAGATGAAGTCAAAAGTCATTTTGTAATGCCAGTGCCTACCTTTTATAGAGAATTCCAGTCATTTTTAGGTCATGCTAAAAGCTTACAGGTTGTAGAGACAGCTGAAATGTTTTAGACCTAGTGCTTGCAGTGGGATGCTCTTAACAAGGATAAGAAATTATCAAACAAACAGCTAGATGATAAGTTGACAGAGCTTAATAAAAACACATGCAAATGTTAAAGAAACATGACATACAGATTAGGAAGTATATGCAAGATGTTTTAAACATTTTGACTAGGGTTGATGTTGCTTTACATACAGCTATGGGTGCACAGGAAAATATGGGTGGGGCACTGACACTGAAGCTGTTATACATGAGTTACAGGATGCACAACAGAAGCTTTTAAATGCCATGGCAAAGGAAGCAGAATTACACTTTAAGATAGGTGAATTACAGAAATAGCTACAGGAATATACAGTTGCAAATGTAGATTTGCAAAGACACGTCAGAACATGTTAGTTCAGATAACATTAACACTCCAGATGTGCAGGTAGTGACAGGTTCTCCAGGTGATCTCTACCAACAGTCTCATTTGTTACAAAGCCTTCCTCACTGGAATAATAAGAAAGGTATTTTTACAATGTGTTGATATTTGAAGACTGGCTTTTGTATACAGCTGGCAATGCATGAAATGATTCACTGCAAAGATATGTTTTGGTATTTATTCCAAAGTGTCATAAGACTTTCATTGTTTCTAATGAATGCAGGCTTGATTATAAATTAGACAGAATGAGATCTCTACTCTTGGCATATTCCCAAGGCCAAACTTTGGCAACAAAGTTGTTAGAGTATTTTAATATTACAATTTCTGATAGGATGCTAGAACAGGCAGAACATTTTAAATTGCCTTTTCAAATTGTTTACAGAACAGATGACAGGAAAATGAATGACCCAGAAATGCAAAAGAGGCTAATATGTGCATTTTTGGAACAAATAAAAGGAGTACCAAGCGACAATAAGTATATTTATGAAGAAAATGCTGACACATTATAGCAATGTGTTCATAACCTAATGAGAGAGAGAGAGAGTAATGAGTGACAATGGAAATATTTTTAAGCATAACATGTTTTCTCTTGGTACTGATGAAGATGGGTTTGAAATACTAGATGCAGTAGGATGGGGTAGATGTAGAGAAAAGTGGGGGGATGAGAACAGGGATGTACTGAGAGTGGCATCAGCCCCTCTAGCTATGAAAAACCCTGATGAAAGACAAATTGCATGTTTTTTTCTGCAGAAAACTGAAACATATCAAGCAGGACTGTGTATACTACAGAAATGGAAAACTAGGCAGATAGGGAAAGAAAAACAAGTCAGGAAGGAAAAGCAAAAGTAGCAGGATGATAACAGAAGGTCAAATGTTTCATAATTATTCCAATTGTATTTTGTGGAAAACAAGAGATAAAAGTGAAATGAGTGTTAACCAAAAGTGCATGACAATACAAGTTAGCCTAGTTGAGAGCACGGGGGAACAGGGCAGTGCCCCTGACAGATGAACAAATAAATATTTGGAAAACCATAAAGAAAGAATTTCAGACTTTATAGGCAGACATATAAACAGACTGTGGGAAATTAGAAATTCAGATTACAGTGAGAGGTATAAAGGATTACATTCCTTCTTTCCAAGAACAGTATCCAATTCCAGCTGAGGCAGTAGATGACATGAAGAAATGCATTTTAAACTAGGAACAGGCAGGCATAAATCAGAAGGGACATAGTCCAAACACATATACCTATTTGGCCAGTTAAAAAGAAGGATGGGAGTTACTGTTTGGTAATAGACCCCCATAAGGTTAATCAGTACACACAGGTGAGAGCACATTTGATGCCAGGGGTTCCAGAAATAGCAGCTCACATGAAGCCACAAACTAATTGGCTTACAGTGATAGATTTAGCAAATGGATTTTTTGCAGTACCACTTCAGAAAAGGGATTGGTAAAGGTTTGCTTTTACCTTTGAAAATCAACAGTATGTCATGATTAGATTACCTCAAGGTTTCAGAACAGTCCTGTCATTTTTCATCAGATAATAGGGACATTCATATAGGATGTGCATAAAGATGACAAGGTTATTAATTATATCGATGACATTCTGATACAGTCGGAGTCTGTGGAAGAACACATATCACGGCTGAGAAAAGTTCTGAGGCAGTTGCAAGAGGCAGGGTTCAAAGTAAACAAAGACAAAATACAGTTTTTGTCACAAAAAGAAAAAGTTCTAGGAAACATTATCAGACCAATGGGGAGAACCCCTTGTCAGAAAAGAACGAGGGGCATTCTGAAATGTGTTAAACTTTGTATTAAAAAGTCTGTGAATCAGGTAACTAAGAAAGTAACATACATGAAATTTTGATTGAAAATTGATGGGTTTTCAAAATAAAAACGGGGATTTTATATAATTATATATAAAGTAAAACTGGTTTCCCTCATAGTAATAACATGTATTTGATAGAAAAATATATATAATTTGGTAAAACTGTTTTCCTTCAAAGTAACAGAGGTTTGGTAAAACTGTTTTCTATCATAGTAACACTGTAATATTTTTAGAACACAGCATCTGCAAGTACAGAAAAGAAATATTCAGTAAACAAATATGATTAGTTTAACAGAATGTGCTTGTGTGAAACAAAAAGTATTGAACTTCTGAATGTTTTTGTAACAAATGGCATTGGCAATAGAAGTGCGTTGAAATATTATAAACAGTTGAATACATACAGATATTCAAGTGAATAAACCTCCTAAAGGGAAATGGCTAACACAGCAGAAAAAGTTACAGACTGTCCTATCAATGAAAGAAAATTTTGTCCTGCTGAGAATTGGTTTTCTCTGGATGAGATAAGGATGCAGACAAAGAATGCTTCAATACAGGAAAAGAATGTTTCATCAAGAATGAAGTTAGAAACTAGATAAAAGTGACTGTGTTAACTATCTGGCAGACATTTTGTAATTTGAGTCAGCTGTGGAAGTGGAGTGTATCTGACAGTGATCTGTGTTATAAAGAAAATGTTATAATCTCAACAGTAGTGCTTGGTCGGTTTGTTTCAATAAACCTTTCAGTATATGACTATACAGCTCTAAAATATTTTAGTCTGTGTAACCTGCTGATAATTCAATTTAACAGTGCACCGCACCATTGGTGTACACCTATGCTGGACACAGTACTTAGGAGGAGAAGACATCAAGCACTCCAGCCACCAGTGAAGTAAGGGGGCAGTGATGACAGTCCAGTGGGTGAGGACTTGATTCTCACTATCTCCATATCTGATGGGCATGAGGATGTGTTGTCCCCTGCCTCACCCTAATCATGGTGTCCCCAACTTTTTTCCCTCATCATCCCTGTGTCTTGTCTTGTTTGTCTTGTTTGCATTTGCTTCCTCACCTACCCAAATTACCTGACCCAGAAATACCTAAGTCCCTTACCCAGCTTTCTCTCTTACTGAATTAAAAAATGGGCACCTGTCCCACAAAAAAAATATCATCCCATACTTAGCTCTCAATTTTGCACGTGTCATCTTGACACACTTGAGTCAGTACAATTGGCAATACAACATGATTACACTGTTGTCTCCCCTCATGACAGTCCAAATTCAGCTCATATTCTGCGCATATTATCATTTTTTACTGTTGGAAAATGAATAGCTATGGTTATTTCCTACCTCCCTCCAGCACATTTCTGTATTGCTTTCTCTTTGTTCTTCCTCTTGCTTGTTCCCCATTTGACCACTTTCCTATCTACGCCATTTTAAAACCTATAATCTGATAAAAAAATAGAATTACACACAACACACCTAAGTACCAGAATAAGCAATGGATTACTTCACTTTTTGGCCTCTTTGTTTGCATAGAGTTTGGCATTGAACACGAATGCCAAGTGATGATGAGCAGTTGTACAATGCTGCAGTCACCTCCTCACAATGCCACTTAATCCCGCTGTGCTATACCAATGCACAACACATGTACTATAAAGAATTCATGTCATTGCATTAGCACTGTTTATTTAAAAGTAATAGATGCACCTGGATTTGAACCCAGTATCATCTGGACTCAAAAATAAATGTTTGCTTATGAAATATAGTGGACTTCTTTAAAAATGTTCCCAAAACCCTGGATGAGGGAAAATAGGACATACTGCCAATGTTTATTTAGCCAAGGCCTTTGACACAATACCCGATTCAGATATCATAGAAAAATCTCCCATTTGGGGATTAACCCATACATTACTAGATGGGTAGCCAACTGGCTCACTGACAGAATGCACACTGTCAAACCTGAGGAGTCCACCTCCACAAGTAAACCAGTTACCACTGGAATACCTCAAGTATCTGTGCGGGGCCCTCTACTGTTTGCAAACTATTTCTCTGAAATCCAGGTGAAAGTAGATGCCTGTAGCTTGCCAAGTTTGCAAATGACTGTCAAATGGGCACACTCATATTGAGTTCTCTGATGATGTTAACATATTACAGAAAAAGCTGACATAAGCAAATGATTGGTGCCAAACTCATGGACTGAAAATTAATAGAAAAAAGTGCCTCATTGTTTCCTTTGGCAAGGACATACCCATCCTAATTATGATATACATAGCACCACTCTACACTCAAATTCAGTGGTGCAAGACCTGAGAACATAGGTTGATATCAATCTAAACTTTGATCACAATGTGTCCATAATGGTAAGACATGCATTCTACAGTGCATACCTTATAAATAAGGGCATCACATCCAAGACCAGGGAGGTTATAGCTCTGCTGTACTCAACCCTTATCAGACCACTAATTGACTACAATACTCCTTTCTGTATGTTCCTCACCAAACACCTGCAGCAACTGGAGAAACCACAGAGATTTCTGAAATGAAGAATCCAGGGCCTCCAAAACATGACTAACATGGAAAGACTGAGTCCTGTCACTGTACCCAGTATCATACAGGCTGCTGAGAGGCGACCCGTGCCTGGCCTACAGAGCAGTGTCAGTCCCTGCCCTACTGGAAATGGGACAAGAATAACTTGCTGCAAGTATCACAACCTAGCATGTGACATGAACAGAACATGCTGGAGAGACAGATATATCTCTGAGTGATTGCTGCTCCTCTGGAATAGGCTTCCACTGCATATGAAGCAGTGCTTTTCAATGACCCCATTCAAGCTCAACATTGACAACTGGATGGGTGATCATAAATTCACCCCAGGTGTGGCACCTATGTCCCTCAAGGCCAAGGGCAGTTGGTGCCGATCACAAAATCACTCTGCTAACAACAAACATCTAAATATTCTCAATAAGGGTACTTGGGATTTTACACAGCTAGGCTTGTAAAGGTCATAGAACAATTAGTCTAGAAAATTGCTATGAACCTATGAAGCTATGAACCTATGCAATCCTCCCAACATCTTCTCTCCTACATTCACTGCTGATGTCATCCACTAAAAGTTGACCTGCAGCTGTATAAGAGTCAGACTTGTGCTGTGGTGCTTGCATAAAATACTGTAGCCTATGTACTTAGGTAGGGTTCTGATCTTACTGCAGTTAACTGTGTGTGTGTGTGTGTGTGTGTGTGTGTGTGTGTGTGTGTGTGTGTGTGTGTGTGTGTGTGTGTGTGTGTGTGTGTGTGTGTGTGTCTAGCCAGAAGAGCATAAGTGTGTATCCTACAGTTACCATTCCAGTCCCATGAATTGACACTATTTTGACACTTGCACATGCCTACACATCCATTTCATGCAAGGCCTCCCAACATCTTCTCTCCTACTTGCACTGCTGATGACATCCACTATAAGTTGTCCTGCAGCTTTGTAAAAGTCAGACTTGTGGCATGGCACTTACATAAATTACTGAGCTCTGTAGTCCATGTACTTAAATAGGTAGGTGTTCTGAACTCCCTACAGTCAACTAGTGTATGTGTGTTTGTGCTCCTGCTTGACATTAGAAAGAGAATTGTACACCAACAAGTGGGACACTGTTATTAGCATATTCTCCTCAACAGACACCGCTGATGTGATAAGTTATAAAGTGTTGTTTGAGACACTCCAAGTGAGACTTGAGTTGTAGCACTTGCCTTAAGTGCAGAGTTCTATAGTCAGTGTACTTAGGTAGGGGTTCTGTTCTCACTGCAGTCAGTTGGGGTGTGTGTGTGCGTTTGTGCTCTTGCTTGACATTAGAGAAAGCCTTTTACACCAGAATTTGGGACACTGTTATTACCATATTTTCTTCAAAAGATAATGCTGATCTCATCAGCTATAATATGTGGTCTGAGAGTGTCCAAGTCAGACTTGAGCTGTGGTGGTTGTCTTAAATGCAGAGTTCTGCAGTCAGTGTACTTAGGTGGGGGTTCTATTCGCACTGTAGTCAACTAGGGGGGTGCATTTGCACTCTTGCTTAACATTAGAGAGAGCCTTTTACACCAGCATGTGCGACACTGTTATTACCATAATCTCCTCACCAGACACTGCTGATATCAACAGCTTTATCTGATTTGTGGATGTGCACTCTTCCAATCAGGGCAGGGTCAGAGACTGGCCAGGAGACCAGGCAGAAGTCACTTCATCCTGTATGATCCAGATTACAGTAACATGGCTTTCATTCTATCCGCATTCATCATGGCATGATTTGTAGGCCATGTGTTTTCTTAGTGATAAACCCATGTGGTCTCTCCAGCTGCTGCATGTGTCTGGTGAGTTACATGCAAAAGAGAGCATTATACTCTACTAGTGTTCTGATGAGGTTTGAGTACAGTGCTGTAATATAATCCTCAGATCTGAATAAGATGATGTAACTTATGATGTGCACAACATAGGTTTAATACTAGTGTGACCACTTGGTGGTCGAAGTTCAGACTGCTGTCTATGAGTGTTCCCAGTGCTTGCATCACTGGGTTTCAGCATAGCTGAACTGTTGTCAATGATGTAATTAGTAGTGAATTCCACTTTGCAGAAGGACAAAATTAAGACATGTTTGCATTTATTTGTAGACCATGTAGCTTTGTCACCAATGATTTGTCTGTGTTAGCCCCTCCTAATGGCATGTTATTATCATAGGTGGACTCAATGATTGTACCCAGTATGCAAGAATCAGTAAAGGCTGTAAGCCAAAGGCAGTGTACTATAGCATGAACTGTCAAGAAATAGAGTCCAAACAGTAAAGGGCCAAGCACAGATTCCTGGGGTACACCAATGGTGACAGCTGTACTGGTACAAGTTGATTTGCCAACTTTCATAGCATGTGTTCTGTCAGTAAACCAATTGGTTACCCATCTACTGAAGTAAGGGTTAATCCCCAGCTGGATGAGTATCTCAATGATACCTGCATGGGGACTTGTGTCCAACCCATAGGCCAGCCGTATCACACAGAATCAATGGGCTGTGACATCACACATTGTCTACCACATGACTCAGCACATACACCTTCCTGACATGGTTGAATACATACTTCAACACACTCTCCACTAAGACTATATTCCTGTAGAAGGGTGTACATCAACAATCGTCCATGTGAGTTGGGAGGACAGCACCCAATGCATGCATGCATAGACACATCCTGACTCTTCTCATCTGTGAGGTAGACCAAAATGTCATCATGGACCTTCTACTAAACAGACACAGTAATATCCGGGCTATGTAAACTGAACTATGTGAATTGTTAATGCTACATTATGTCTATTACATCTGTTAGCTGTCCTCAAAGAGGTCATCGAGGGCATGCATGATGACAACACTACCATCCTTTTGAAGTGGACAAGCCCAAGGCATTTGACACAAATCCACATTGAGGTATTCACTCAACACTGTCAGATGTGGCCATAAACACTTATATCACCAAGTGGGGAGACCAGTGGATCACATACAGCATGTGGCATCTAAATATGTTGAAATATGTGATGTGAACAATATCTCAGGTCCAGTGATCAGGTCTGTACATCACAAATGACATGCACATCTTGTGTCCAAACAGCTGCCTGAAGGACTATAGATTGTGGGCAATCATTGATATTGCTATAATACAGACAGTATCAACACGCACCAAAGATTGCTGCCACATCCACGACAACACCTGCAATGACACAAAAAGATGGAAGGATGTGTTACATCAGGAAAACAAACACACAACCCAAAAATAATGTAGACATCACACCCTATAAGCAGACCAAGAGGTATGTGGCTTGTGTCCTGGGTAGATGTTATGTGGAACATTCACCAGCATGTGACCACAGTGCTGACTACTCCCTTGTATGTAACACAACCACTGTGTATGTGAAGGACATCCACATCACAAGCCATTATATCTCCATAGTTCACAGCCTTCATCACACCTATAACTGAATATAATGCATCCTTCTTCATGTACCTCACTACACATCTTCCGGTGATGTGTATCTGCAGTGCACCACCTTTGCTACAATGAGCTATCACACATCATATTGGCCATACCTAGGTATTCTTTTTTATGGTATAAACATCACTGTCTGATGGTGCAGAAACCCCATCAAGTTGTTATACCAGATTCATGTATGATACCTGTTCCAGTGATGCACACAGTGCATACATAGCTGTTTGACAACATAAATGACGTGGGTAACATTTGTGACAGTGCAGATATTGTGCCATATACATGCATATATATATATATATATATATATATATATATATATATATATATATATATATGTGTGTGTGTGTATGTGTGTGTGTATATATATATATATATATATATATATATATATATATATATATATATATATATACACACACACACACACACACACACACACCATGCACACCAGTCAACTAGCCTGTATTGATCATGTCACATAAAGCTATAGCAGTGTCCCTCCTAACACCTCCAGCAGATGTTACAGTGTCAGGACAGTGTGCATGATTACCCTCACAGAGTGCAGACATGTCATAATAGTTCTGTAAGTGTGTTTGTGCAGAACCTTCTCTGATCACTATAAATCCCATATATGTCAGAGACATGGGATTACTGGTGGTATTATTCTGATATTGTCCATGATTGTGCATGCTTATTTTAATGTTGCCCAAAAGCCTTTACCTGTGTCCCACTTGCTGAAGACTTCTGCTGAGACAACACTCATATTCTGGAAACTCAGTTTGCACAGCATCACAGTGTGTACCCTACACCAGTTGTATATAACATTCTTGATAAATGTTCTCTGCATTGTTCTTGTAAGGATGCTTATCTCACAAAGACATCTTCCCCATTGTTATGTCCCCTTGTGTGACAGTTACATAGTACACATTTTTACTGTGCAGTCCCTACTGTACCATACTGATATGTGATTGGTGTTTCCGCTACAACTGTCTTCCATTGACATGCCCTCATCTACTGTATATTAGATTGTTTCACCTGTCCTCTTTCCCTGTGTTCATTACTACACTTCATCTGTGGGTCCCTATTGAATACACACACTTCCCCTGAGTGCTTATTTTACATGGCAGTCCATGTACCCTTACAGATCATTTATACAGCATCAGTACAAAATGCCAGGAATGGGATTTCACAATACTCTTCACTGTATACACTGTCCTGTACTCTGTTTGGACGATATACATATTCTCTGTTTTGGCTGTTCCCTTTAGGGCTCACCACAGTGGATCATCTGTTTCCATTTCTTCCTGTCCTCTGCATATTGCTCTGTCATACCAACCACCTGCATGTCCTCCCTCACTACGTAAACCTTATCTTAGGCATTCCTCTTTTCCTCTTACCTGGCAGCTCCATCCTTAACATCCTTTTCCCAATATACCTAGCATCCCTCCTCAGCACAAGTCCAAACCAATGTAATCTCGCCTCTCTGACTTTGTCTCCAAACCGTCCAACCTGAGCTGACCCTTTAATATACTGATTCCTAATCCTGTCCATCCTTGTCACACCCAGTGCAAATCTTAACATCTTTAACTCTGCCACTTCCAGCTGTGACTCCTGCCTTTTTGTCAGTGCCACCGTCTCCAACACATACAACATAGCTGGTCTCACTACCCTCTTGTAGACCTTCCCTTTCACTATTACTGGTACCTGTCTGTCACAAATCATTCCTGACACTGTTCTCCACACATTCCACCCTGCCTGTACTCTCTTCTTCACCTCTCTTCCACACTCACCATTACTCTGAACTGTTAATCCCAAGTACTTAAACTCATCCATCTTTGCCAACTCTACTCTCTGCATCCTCACTATTCCTCTATCCTCCCTCTCATTCACACACATATATTCTGTCTTAGTCCTGCTGATCTTCATTCCTCTCCTCTCCTCTCTAGAGCATATCTCCACCTCTCCAGGCTCTCCTCAACCTGGTCCCTACTCTCACTACAGATCACAATGTCATCTGCAAACATCATAGTTACTACAGATCACAATGTCATCTGCAAACATCATAGTCCATGGGGCCTCCTGTCTGATCTTGTCTGTCAACCTGTCCATCACCATTGCAAATAAGAAAGGGCTCAGAGCTGATCCTTGATGTAATCCCACCTCCACCGTAAATGCATGTCACTCCCACTGCAGACTTCACCACTGTCACACTACCTTTGTATATATCCTGTACATACTTCTCTGCCACTCCTGACTTCCTCATACAATACCACAACACCTCTCTAGGCACCCTATCATATGCTTTCTCCAAGTCCACAAAGACACAATGCAACTCCTTCTGACCTTCTCTATATTTCTCCATCAACAATCTCAGAGCAAACATCAAATCTCAGAGCAATCATCACATCTGTAGTGCTCTTTCCTGGCATGAAACCATACTGCTGATCACTAATGATCACCTCCCTTCCTAACCTAGCTTCCACTACTCTTTCCCATAACATCAAGCTGTGACTGATCAGTTTTATCCCTCTGTAGTTACTACAGCTCTGCACATCACCCTTATTCTTAAAAATAGGTACCAAAACACCTTTTCTCCACTCCTCAGGCATCCTCTGACTTTCCAAGATTTCATTAAACAATCTGGTTAAAAACTCCACTGCCATTTCTCCTAAGCACCTCCATGCTTCCATTGACATCTCATCTGGACCAACAGCCTTTCCATTCTTCATCCTCTTCATAGCTGTCCTTACTTCCTCCTTGCTAATTTATTTCACTTCCTGATTCACTATCCCCATATCATCCAACCTTCTCTCTCTCTCATTCTCTTCATTCATCAGCCCCTCAAAGTACTCTTTCTATCTGCTCAACACCCTCTCCTCACTTGTGAGTACATTTCCCTCACTATCCTTTATCACCCTTACCTGCTGTACATCTTTTTCAGCTTGGTCCCTCTGTCTAGCCAATCAGTACAGGTCCTTTTCACCCTCTTTAGTGTCCAAACTTTCATTCAACTCTCCATATGCCTTATCCTTAGCCTTTGTCACCTCTCTCTTTTCCATGCTCCTCATCTCCTTATACTCCTGTCTACTTTCTTCATCTCTCTGACAATCCCATTTCTTCTTCGCCAGCCTCTTCCTCTGTATATTCTCATGTACTTTCTCATTCCACCACCAGGTTTCCTTGTCCTCCTTCCTCTGTCCAAATGTCACACCAAGCACCTTTCTAGCTGTCTCTCTTACCATCTCTGTTGTAGTTGCCAAGCTATTCAGTAACTCTTCACTGCCCCCCAGTGCCTGATTTAACTCTTCCCTGAACTCCCCCTCACAATCACCCTTTTTCAACTTCCACCATTTGATCCTTGGCACTGCTCTCACACTTGTCCTCCTCTTCTTGATCACCATCATCCTACAGACCACCATTCTATGTTGCCTAACTACACTTTCCCCTGTCACCACTTTACAGTCTCCAATCTCCTTCAGACTGGCCCTCCTGCATAGGATATAATCCACCTGTGTGCATCTTCCTTCATCACTTCATCAAAACACCTATTTAGTAAATCACTATGCGTCAACCCCAAATTGTTGAATCCTCTCTTCATCGAATGACTGTTTCAGTGAACTTTTTTACAGGGAAAGGAAATGGTTGGCCATCATCAGGATTTCCCCTTTTCCCCACTGTAGTGAGATCTCTGAGTTGATATATTTAGTTAGGGGGTGTGGGGGGCATAGCCCCTACATTGAGGAGTGTGGGGTAAAGCCCCCACTTGGGTGGGTTTTACATTTTTTGAGTTTAGTGATGGGAACTAGGTTTGACGGACATTTCTTTTCCCTGTGAAAAGGTTTGCTGAAACAGCCATTTGACAAAGGGAGGATTCGACAATTTGGGGTCGATGAATAGTGGTTCACTAAACAGGTATTTCAGTGAAATGATATAGACCCATATATATCATACATCTCCATTGTTCAGAGTTTCGCAGTATATCAAGACTTTTGCCATATATATTTTTGTCTGTTCCTTATAAAATCTTTGGTTATCTGCAATATCATTGGGATGATCTCTGAACTGATGTCACTAAATAATTACATACATTTGAGTTTCAGACTTCAAATCCTTTAGAAAAATGTATCTTACCACAAACCTCTTGTCATTCCAGTACATTTCTAATGTGCAAATATGTAACATCTGTCCCTATTTCTGGGTCATTGTCCCCCCATTATGGTTGGCTTTGTCCAGTTTCTTGCACTCAGTGATTGAGAGCCATGGAAACTTATATATGTTAAGCCCTGGTGATCATTGTGGCATTCTGTGCAAACATGGTAACCAACTGAGCTCTGTTGTAAACAGGATTGCTATCCATGTTGCTTTACATGGTTTCTTACCTATTAACACAGTTGCCAGCCATGAAACCACGCTTATTTATGTTTAAACTTGGTACGCAACATGAATATGTAATCAGCGCTGCTCACTGCTCATCACCATGCAAACATGTAAACTCCATGTAGGCTTCACGCAAAGCCTACACAGAGTTTACCAAATCGCAGGGTATGTCTTAAATGATAATTCAGTAAAGGTGTTTAAAAAAGGAATCACAAACTTTTTTGGAAAAATCTTAATAATATCAATTCACATTTCAGAAACAAAATGTTCTTGTAATGGAATACAAAAAGGAATGGACCCAATAGATTTTAATGCTTTCATTCTTTTTAATTCACCAGACTTCATTGGAAAAAAATAGTGACATACTATTTCACCACTTAAATACTAAACATTAGTGTCAAATGACTAATCTCATCCATTTGGAATACTTCTTTTATTAATGTATTTTAAGACAAAATGTGTTTCTACAACATTTAAATGGCCCTACATTTTTGTCTTATTAAATGAATATACTTCTATAAAACCAACAACGTGTCTAAAAAACAACAATATTATAATTAAGTTTCTAAATGTTTATATTTTGCATTTGTAATCACTGGGTTATAAGGAAGCATTTTATACTAATGTAGTCGTTAAGCCCACATTTTTTATCTGCAGATAACCTTATCTGCCATTCTGCTTCTTTGCACTCAAGATGCACATTGTAATCACCCCTAAATTCTTCTGTATTAATGTAACCAACAGCAAAAAACTTGAAATGTTTAAAATCTTTATTCCTGAAGGCTTTGCCAAAGAATTACTTAGATCTCCTTTCTTAATTGCCATTGTATGTTCATAAATTCTTTTCCACAATTTTCTAATAGTTTTACCCATGAAATAACTGTCACAGATTTCACAAGTTGCTATATAAACAACTCCAACTCTACTAGAATTACAATCAAAGCTGCCATTTGCCCAGATATGTTTATGCCTAAAATAAACACATTGGAAGAATCACTTATATATCTAAAATATTTGCATTTATTACATCTGTAACTATGTGAGGTATTGCTGGCTATACCAAGAGAAGTAGGGCAGTGGATGTGCAACAACATATACCAGCACAGCTGGCTGGAATTAGAAAATAATTAGGTGGTATTTGAATATTAAAACTGGTTTGTACACATGCTTGTGTTGAAAATGTATTTGTAAAGTTTATTGTGTTAAAAATGTATCATTAGTGTGTCCTGCTGGACAGAGGAAGAAATGTGCAAGTATTATTGTAATTGTTGAAATGTATATATTTTAACAGAGGATACTGGAAGCGAAAAAATAGTAAGAAATTAAATTACTTAATTTAGGCCATATAGATTGCATCTTACAGTTCTTAATGCAGCCAGAGTAAAAGAAGTATGTATTAGGAAACTTCCTGCATTGTCAATGGGGTGAATTAATTGCTACTCTGGAAGGGTGGAGGTTTGAAATTATTTTATGACTTCCAGGAGCTGCAGCAGATCTTAGCAAAGCTCTCTGTGTGTATATATTATTGACACATATGTGATAAAATCCTAACAGCTTCTAGCCAAGGTGGGAAGCATGGAACCCAGAAGTCAGATGACCAGATGTATGTGATATCATTCTGTAATCCATCACTAAAAATAATGTTCAATACTAGGTGAGACTGAAATCTCAGAGCATTCTGTTTTTGTAACCTGACAAAGAAGGATCTCCCACCTACTTCATCTTGCCTTTCTCTAGTAAGTAACCAGGGAATAATAATTTTTTAGATCAGTCTGGAAAATTTTGTGAGACTAGTTAAGTATTGTTTTTCTTTAACTGTGTGAACCTGTCTACCTGTGCTAATTTTTTTGTATTTCCTGTGATTGAAACTTTGGTGTTTATTGTAAATAGATATTTAGTATTTTCATGTTCTTTTATTATTTATTATTAAATATATTTAACTTTTTCATTGTGGCTGGTCCTTTTGAAAATATTTTAACCTTTGAGGGTATGTATATTTATTGGTGACACTGTGGCCACCCCAGAAAGCCTGGCTGTTTGGTCAGCATTACAATTGGTATTATATTAATTTCACTCAGTATAATTGAGTACCCTTGCAAGAGCCTTAAAGTAGCTGGCTTTGGGGTGTCTGGTGGCAGTGTAACTACCTTATAGTCTGGACAGAAGGGGGCATAGCTAGTAAATCTGTGCCAGCCTTTCCCAGGTGTGTGTGTGTGTGTGTGTGTGTGTGTGTGTGTGTGTGTGTGTGTGTGTGTGTGTGTGTGCGAAAATCAAATCACAAAGTGTGTGTGTATGTGTGTGTGTGTGTGTTTGTGTGTGTGTGTGTGGGGGGGGGGAGACTTCGAGCAGGGACATGAAGCACTGCTTTCACAGAGAGAGTGGTGAAGAACTTGGCTTAGACATTCAGCTGAGGTCTCATCTCTATAGCTGTGCCAGTGGGGAGTCTTATTGGGAACCTGGAAGGAAACCCAGACCTCAGAATGAGTGTGTTCCTTGTGTGCTCTAAATGGAAATTGGGCTTGATGCAGAGAGCTGCATCTGGAAATACTGGGTGTATCCATTTTTGTTCCAACTGAACATTCTTCTCCAGTGCCAGTGATGAGGATTCAGGCTCCTTGATTACTGGCCCAGAGTGGGGATGAAAAAATGGACCATTCCCTCTAGAGGTATCACATTAACATCTAAAGAACATTTCTCCTGTTATTCAACTAAAGTAGTGTATGTGGGGGTTTGCCAGACTTGTTTGTCATTTTATATTGGCAAAACTGAACGGGAACTTAGACGTAGGATATATGAGCACATCAATGACATTAAAACTAGAAAGGAGACTAGTGCGTTTGTTAAGCACTCAGAACAATGTGCAAATGTATCCATTCGTTTTTTTGTTGTGGACAAGGTGGTTCAGGATAAGAGGGGTGGTGACTGGAAGAACGCTTTAAATATTAAAGAATTAATTTGGCAGTTGAGGTTGAACGCTACAAGAAGTCCTGGTTTAAATGATGGAATCAGTTTGGCTTGTATTTTGAAAGACAGATACAACAAATTATAAGTCATGAATTAATTAAATTTTTATATACCTCTATACACAAACACTTCCACATTTCACGTATTTTTCGCATGTTTTGTACCATGGTATGCAAGTATGTATGTTGAGATTTTAACTTACAATATTTATTTGTAACAGAAATTCATTGTAAATGAATTTAATGTTGGATTTATTCATTATTTTATATATGTTTATGTACGCATACACATACAATGTTATTACAGCTTGTTTTTATATTTGTCTGTTTTAATAATTTACACAGGACAAACATCAAAATTATGTAATTATTTTTAATTAGTGCAATATTAATTATGTTACATAAAACAGTATGAAGCAAGACTAAAGTAGTTAACTAATGAGTGTTATGCACAATTGCAAACACAATCATTTTTTGTTAAAAATGTAGTGTTTATATGAAACAAATGCTTCATTCTGTAAATACCAAAAAGGAAATAATATTATTAGCTTTGTTTTTGGTTGGATTTTTATTTCATTTATATTTTTTCTACTATGACAAACAAGTTCGTTTTTAAATGTATATATCTTTAAATTAAGAAATGATGGTTGATTGATTTAATTAACTAATTATATAATTAATTAACTTATTAACCCAGCATAAATATACAATGGCTGAGGTATACATGAATTACACTTGAAAAAGCCCGTTATAAACGGGTGAAAGCGCTTGTGTTGGAGTTCGTTTTGTGGAATAAAGATTTTCCTCTTACTACTTTGTTCATCATTTTGCCGTGACAACCTTTAAAATTGCTGCTACAACCTTAGAGAAGTGGAATACAAGATTTTTATTTATCGTACTTGTTGAAGTTTTGTTACATTATTCCAGGGTGAGCATTTTTGGTCAGCACGCCTTTTGCTGTTCTTTCGTTGTGGTTTGCTGCATTTCCAGAGTGGGGATGTCACAACATCTTTAAGTGCCTAATATCAAATTGTGTTCTCTTCTTATATACCAGATGTCTCTAAAATAGATTTTAAGTTACTGCTACCTTTATATGTGAATACTGGTCTGTCACCTAAAACTTTCACTAAATCTTCATTTCCATAAATAATTCTCCAGTTCCTAATATGTCCTTTATATCTTTCATATCTACAGTAACTGGTGTCAAAGGAAAAAACAACTTCAAAAAGATCAATACACGGCAGGTTCAGGTTAAGGCACTTTAATTCTTGCAGCAAGGAGACAAAAACATGCTAATACAGAGTTTGTCTAACTAGAATCAGGAAGTGAAGCCATTCTTATACATTTCTTACAAGACATTGCCTACTAAGCTGACGTAACAAATCACAAGTTCTTACAATATTATTTCATAGCAGCTGTTTATCCATGATTTTTCTGCTGACACTATCAAGTTCATGAAAAAACTTCCTAAGAAAAACAACGTGGCCTTGGAGACCACCGGTTAGTTACAAACTTCTACTATGTGAAGTTACCATTTAAGGTACTCTTGCTAATTCGAGCACAAAGCAAACACAGATTATAGTTCATTTCTTCAAGCAGTCTTTGTTTAAATGTATCTATCTTTTTCTGCAGCTGTGCATGTTCTCATAACATGAACAGAGCTGATTGTTCAAGTTCAATAATGTTATAGAAAACAGTATTGTTCTATTCATTATTTTCCTGACCTAGCAGATAATCACCTGCTTCTCAGTAAATTTCCAAAAGGCATAAACATGAATTTTGCTTGTGCTAGCAAATACTAGGTCAGAGAGCATCTTGCAGTTTCAGAAAGCATCTCGTAGTTTCATACAAAACTAAGCTGCACATAAAATAGAATGAAATGTGTTAACCCTTTTAGCTTCTAATAAGCACTAAACACATACATTAATACATATTTTTCTGACATTTCCCCCCTGTTAATACTTTTTATTCTATTTTCAAAAGCATAAACAGTTTGCTTCTTCTCCTAACCTTTTCTGTTCAGAATTTGCAGTTAAGAGAGTCATTCACTTTAAACTTATGAAAGTGTTTCATTTTTCAACAGTTCTTCAAATTTAGTACTTTGATACAAAGTTTCAGAAACTGACATGTCTATAACATCTTTACTTAATCTTTTCATGCAGGGAATACCACAACAAACACACACTCCTAATAGGAGTAATCCCACACAAATGGCAACCAGGATGTTCATTAGGATGGTACCCCACCCCCCAAACAAATTCTGGAAAAATCCGTCAGTGGGTTTGGGCCTGGTTTGGTCATGGCCGACACCTGCTGAATTACCTCAAGGTGGTCGTCTATTTCATGCTGGTTGTCAGGAATATACAAACAGCACTTCTCTTTCATTAAAGTGCAAGTACCGCCTTTCGCTGCTAGGGTGAAGTCGAGAGCCATGCGGTTTTGAAGTACCACAGCTCTCATAGCGTTCAGTTCATCAGTTACTAATTCGAGAGCAGAAAAAGTTGCATTGCTCATTACTTCGAGAAGTTTGGACAGTTTTTTCAGCTCCCAAATCGATTTTACTGCACCATATGCAGGAGTTATGCCTGCCCATGATATAATAGTGTCACTCAAGTCCATGTGTGTCAGTTTATCTTTGTTTTTTATGGAGTTATGGTTTCTCCAGCCTGCTTCAATTCATCCCACTGGATTCTCAGATTTCTTGATTGGATTTCCAGGTTTCTTGGTGACCTCTCTGACATTTCAAATTCTTCCTCGAGGCAGAAATGCAGTGCGTCGTATGGCCGGAACCAGGTAACCCAAAAAACAACTGCTGGACCAATTCTCAGGTAACCATTTGTATGCCTTTTTCCCACACACAAAATAACAATCCTCTACTTTAGAATTAATATATACTTGCCCTGCATGAAACATTTTTCTGTCAATGATAGATAGTTGCTTAAAAAGGACAGGATTATGTTGTACTTCATTAACTGTTTTGTGCATTGATTCAAGAAATGAGTCATAGTTTGTATCACAAATAGAACCTGCATTATTAGCTTTGGTATAACATTTGTAAGGAACAGTCACATTACAATTGCTCCAACCCACCAGAACAGTATAATTTTTGTAAAAACACACAATTCCCTTTTGTGTAACAGGCAGGTACAATGCTATTTTGTCTTGTGATTTTACAGTCGTAGTATCAAAAATCAAATTTTCCCAGGTCTCATTGACCCCTAGGGGGACAGCAGTCATTAATAATCCCCCGTATGCTGTTGGTATAGCTATACAAACCCAACAATTTGAAACATTAAAAGTCTCAGCATACACGTTTGATTGCTTGGTAAGTGTTAAAGTTTGGATGCCAGTCTATGAGTAACGCATCACGTTTATTCAGTTCAGCTTGTGTGGCTGGAAAAAGGAAAGGCCACAGCAAAAAGATTATTGTTATCAGTATAGTTAACAGAATGATCATGCAATACTTCTGAGGTTGTTCTGCATTCCTATTTGCTCCATATCTGGTCATTTTGTTCTTGTTGTGTAACAGTAACAAGTTTTTTGTCCAGTTCAAAGTTTTTAACCAGTTTACAGTGTGTCAGATGAATCCAGGATGCTCGCTCTGCGATTTTGACTGCAGTGGGTGTTGACAGTAACACTTGGTATGGCCCTTCCCACTTTGGTGACGTCCAATTCTTCTTCTTTACGGTTTTCACCCAGACCCACGTGCCTGGGACTACTGCTGCTTCCGATGGTCTGGCTTGTTCTTTATCTGAAACAGAATTTAACTGCAAAAGTTGTTTATTACTTAGAAGTCGTCTCATATATTCTGCGAGTGAATTGTCGGCCTCCTGGTCTGCAGGCATGAGAGGTTTCCACTGAGGTATATAATATGCCCTCCCAAATAATTTTTCAAAAGGAGTTAACCTCTTTGCATTTTGAACAGTTCTCATGCTCAACAGTGCCAGAGGCAGGCAGTACACCCACTTTTATTGTGTCTCACTAATTAACTTCCTAAGTTTACTTTTCAAAACCCCATTATGCCTCTCTACTAGTCCTGCAGATTGTGGATGATATGCACAATGGTTTTTCAAAGAAATTCCGAAATATCAGCTCAGCTGTTGTATAGTTTGATTTACAAAGTGTGTGCCATTGTCACTGTAGATCTTTTCCAGTATGCCAAATCTAGGAATAATTTCCCTAACAAGAATTTTTGCAACAGTAGCTGCATCTGGATTTTTGGTCGGAAAAACTTCCACCCATTTGGAAAACATATGTATAATGACAAGACAATACGTCTTATTTTCACATTTGTTCAGTTCTATGAAATCCATACAAATAGTATGGAATGGGTACGGTGGTGCAGGGAAACTCCCTTGCTTAGGCTTCAACGCCCCTTGTGCATGATGCTTATTACAAACATGACATGCCGCACAAAAATTTTTAGTGTAGTTTATAAATCCATATGTTGTGAACACTCAATTCACTAACTGTACCATCCCCCCTGTTGAGACATGGCACTGCCCATGGCTCAACAAAGCTGCATATCTAAACAAATTAGACGGCAAAATCGGTTTTCCTTCTTTGGAGATGTACAGCCCTTTCTCAAGAATTGCTCCTCATTTTATCCATTTCTGTTTTTCTACTTTCATAGTAAGTGTCTGCATTGTTTTCAACATTTCTAAATCTAAAATCTCAGAAGGTTGTAATTCCTCACTCAAAAGAAATATTTCTGAAGCTGAAGCTGCCTGCTTTGCAGCTGTATCAGCTCTTGCATTACCTTTTGAAATCCTATCCTGTTGCTTGGTATGAGCTACGCATTTACAAATAGCTACTTTCTGATGTAACTGAATAGATTCTAACAAATCTAAAATAAACTGTGCATGATTAATCGGTTTGCCAGTAGATGTTATCATTCCTCTATTCTTCCACTGTTGCGCAAAAACATGTACAGTAGAAAAGGCATACTGGCTATCAGTAAAAATGTTTACACATTTACCCTTTGCCAAGGTACATGCCCGTGTCAAGGCAATCAATTCTGCTGCTTGTGCAGATAAGTTGTGTGGTAAAGACTTTGCTTCTAAAATCTCAGTATCAGAAACTACTGCATACCATACTAGGTTCTGCCCTGTAGGACCCCTTCTGCATGAGCCATCCACATAATATATCACCTCGGCATCATCCAAGGAAGCATCCATTAGATCTTTTCTAGGCAGTGTCTTTTGCTCAATCTCTTGCAGGCAGCTGTGTGGTGTGCCGTCCGCAGGGGTTGGGAGCAAGGTAGACGGATTCAAAGTTGTGCATCATTCAATTGTCATATGAGGTTGGCTCAACAGTATAGTCATACAGGAAAGATGTCTAGCAGGAGAAAGATATGCTACTTTTTCTTGCAGTAAAATAATCACAACTGCATGGGGCACTCTCAATGTGAGAGGGTGGAACAACACTATTGAGGCTGAAGCCTGTACTGCCATTGCAGCTGCGACTACTGCTTGTAAATAGTGGGGCAGGGATCGCACCACTGGGTCCAGCTGTGATGAATAGTAAGCTATGGGGCATTGTTTGTCCCCATGTTGCTGTGTTAACACTGATGTCATATAACCTTGCTTACAATCTACAGTTTGGAAAAAGCGTTTATGATAGTTTGGTAATCCTAAAACTAATGAGGATGCTATCAATTGTTTTAGTTTGCAGAAAGCTGATTCTGCTTTTGGTGTCCATTGTAATAAATCTTGTGCTGCCATAGGCTTCTTGTATATCAAGTTGGTCAGTGGAGCAGACTCCAAGGCATAGTTTGGAATCCAACTCCAACAGAAATTAGTCGTACCCAGGAAGGACATCATTTCCTTCTTGGTAGTCGGTTTGGGTGCTTGTAAAATTGCTATTTTCTTATTTTCATCTAATGTTCTGCCTTCTTTGGATATTACATATCCCAGGTATTTAACCTGCTTTTTCCAAAGCTGCAACTTGTTCTTGTTTACTTTATGTCCTTGAGTGGCTAAAAAACGTAATAATGCTATGGTATCTTCTTTGCATTCTTGCTGGGTGGGGGCCGCCAGCAGCATGTCGTCTACATAAAGTAAAATCTGACTGCCTCTCGGTGGGGTAAATCCCGCCAAGTTGCTTGCCATCTCTTGTGAGAATATTGTTGGACTTTCACAATATCCCTGTGGTAGTCGCGTGTATGTATACCTTTTCCCCTGAAATGTGAATGCAAACCAATGTTGGCTGTCAGGGTGTATCGGTATCGAAAAGAATGCATTGCTAATATCTACCACAGAAAAATACTTCTGTTGTGGCTTCAAATCATTCGATAGGGTGTGTGGATCTGGCACTGTAGGTGCTCTAGGTATTACTGCGTCATTTACAGCTTGTAAATCTTGGACCATACGCCATTCTCCATTTGCTTTCCTGACAGGAAATAAGGGTGTGTTACATGGTGAATTGGGAGATTCTACCAGTACTCCTTCCTTAAGTAATGCTGCTATTATAGGTTTGATTCCTACTTCTGCATCTTTCCTTAAGGGATACTGTCTCTTCTGTGGTCTAAATGCTGATTTTGGCGTGATAGTAACTGGTCCTGCTGTATGAATGAGTCCTACATCTGATTTCCCTGTTGACCAGAGAGTTTCTGGTATGCTCCGTAAGGCATTTTCTTCCTCTTCTAGTAAGAGTGCTAATCAGCTGTCCTTGCTAGACTGCAAGTGTACAGCTGGGTGTGTCTGTGTTATCCAGTTTAACTTCTGCTTCTGTACTCCCTGTTCTGACAGTTCTAACTCCATCTGTTTTTCCCACTTTGTGACTTTTTTCCCTAGGTCTGCCCTTTTCACATTCTTGTTCTTAGTCAAACTAACATGTGGCAATCGATTAGATGTATAAAGTGCAAAGAATTCCTGAGGCAATGAACAGCTAACTACACTGTTCCCTTCTGTGTCCCAGTACAGATTACGTAATACTAATCTGTTTGCATGGTTTCTAAACAGTTCTTGCTCATATTTCTTATCAGGTCCTACAATGTGCTACAATAATACAGAGTACAGGGCAACAAATGCTGTTTATCAGTGTCAAGGGAGGGGAACTTACTGATGGCTACGTTCATCAGCTCTTCGGTTACTGCCCCTGGACCAGTCGTGACCAAGTCCTGGCTGTACCAATAAAATGTTTCGCCCTCTGGTCGCACTACAAAAGTATCCATTTGTCACTGTGCTTCCATACCCTGCATTGTTGGAACTACTGCTATGCCAAATATCTGCATAAGATCTCTGCCAAAAAGGTTTACTGGGCATTTTGAAGAAACAACAATTTTGCTTTTCTGGGTCATTCCTGAAATGGGGTCAGTTATTGCTATGTTATGGGAGAGTGGCTCCTGATACAGCTGTCCATTAGCTGCTTTCACTAATATGTAATCGAGTGATTCTGAATTTTCTGGTAGTTTGGAAGGATGTATCAGGGTCCGCGATGCCCCTGAGTCACACAGAAATTTAACTTCCCTCCCCTCTACCAGAAGTGTAACTTCCGGTTTCGTATCTACTAAGTGGAGCTCTAGGATCAGTAATGCTAAGTCTAAAATTTCACTTTCTTCACTATCTGTGAGTCCCTGCACTTCCTCTATTTCTTCTGTCACATCCTCTACTCCCTCTATCACACTTGCATTTGTCTTTTCTTGGTTATTCTCTTCTAGTGATTCTTGACTATCATATAGTCTGTCCTCACCCTCCTTATCTTCCATGGCTACCTTCTTGTTTTGCTTGCAATCCCTTGCTAAATGTCCCTTTTTTTCCGCACTTAAAACACTCACCCCTTTTCTTTCTCTCTTCAAGCTCCTCTGATTGCTTATCAGATTGTTTGTTTCCCTGGGCATTTTTCTTGCCCCTTTTCCTGGACTGTACTACATAAACTTCTGCTCCATCTTCTACAGAAAATACTTGGGCTTTCTTTTTATTTTTACTGTTAAAATGCCTTTCGGCATGTCTAGCATATTCAAGTAGTGACTGTAATCTACTTGTACGATGGTCTATCATGTGCTTTGTAATAAAGATGCTTATAGGCAAAATACTGCCTTTTAAAAATGCATTCTTTAGCTGCTGCTCATACGGGGAATCATGTGTTTGGTCTTCAGGTATTTGCATTCCACAATGGTTATTAAAACACTCTAATAATCTAGCATAATATCTGTCAGCAGTTTCACCTTCTTGTTGGATGCATTGATTAATGCAAGTCCAGTCTGCCCTAGGCTTCCATTTCTCAGAGATTCGGTCTGTAAGACCTTTTACTCTGTTATCCAGCTTTGAGTTGCTATGTGGGAGTGGCTTGTGTTCTGCGTCATGGGGATTCCAGTTGCCACTGATCATGTGCCAATCTGGACCTACGATTTGTCTAACTACTTTTTCTACTTCTTCTCCATTTAAATGATAATTTAACCTCATGCCCTGCAAGTCTTCTAAGAATTTTCTAAAATTAACTTTTGGATGGGGAATTCCCTCTGTGGCTTTCAGGATGTCTTCCGGTGTCCATGGTCTATATACCAGGAGAGTTGAGTCCTGCCCTTCCTGTCCTGCTTGAGGATTTGGTACTTCTATGAGCGGACATATCTCTTCTTCACTCATAGCTCGTGAATTTTTGTTCATTTGATATAACTCAATATCCCCTCTTAAGTTACGTGTTCAAGACCTAGTCTCGACGGGATCTCTGACAAACGGTCTTGGCTTTGCTGGGACAGCCGAGTATAGCGGAGGTGGACCAGCTTGTCCATTTGCTTCATATTCTGGTAAGGGAAGTGTAGGGGGCAGAGGGGCTGATGCTATTACCAAATTATTGTCCTCTTTATCTAGAAACATTGCTTTTGAATTATTACTCTTTTGTTCCCTACGGTTTGCTTCCGCAATCCACCTGTGTGCCTGAGGAATGCCTAATTGACGTTGCTTTTTTACCTGACCTTTTGTGTCAGTTTTAAGCTGTTTGACAAGTTTAATAAGTGAGGATTTTTCTAATTTGCCATCAAATCCATATTTATTAACCCATTTTGTATAGTACCTAAAATTGTCGGCACGCTGTAATTGCATATATTTTGCATCTTCAGTTAACAGCGGATCTTGGGATCTTTTTGTGCACTTATTTCCCATATTGTGCTAACTGTTAAAATGTTACGTAACCCTTTTTTTTTTACGTGGTACCACGATTTCTCTTTTTCACAGTTTATCTAGAATAACTGCCTACCTATTCTGTTTCCCTGATCTATGACAAGATTGCAATCTTCCTGTCCCTGACTTGTACATAAACAAATCTCCTGACAGATGATACAAATCAAGTCCCTGATCTAAAACAGAAAAAAAAAGGTAAATTCCTCCCTACCTGAACCTCCGTGATTGATCGTCTGGTTCGAGGAAAAACCGTTAACTCGTCCTCCAGTCGCAGATCAGAACAGTGGCTGGCCTCTTTTGAATGACAATTCAGTCGGAGGTCTTTCAGAGCAGAAGAACCAATGTGGTCTCTTCGTATGGTTTCATGCCACCTGGCTCATCTGACCTGAGGCGAAGTGAGAGTTTCCGGTCCGAAGAACCAATCTGTCAAAGGAAAAAACAACTTCAAAAAGATCAATACATGGCAGGTTCAGGTTAAGGCACTTTAATTCTTGCAGCAAGGAGACAAAAACATGCTAATACAGAGTTTGTCTAACTAGAATCAGGAAGTGAAGCCATTCTTATACATTTCTTACAAGACATTGCCTACTAAGCTGACGTAACAAATCACAAGTTCTTACAATATTATTTCATAACAGCTGTTTGTCCATGATTTTCTGCCGACACTATCAAGTTCATGAAAAAACTTCCTAAGAAAAACAACATGGCCTTGGAGACCACCGGTTAGATACAACTTCTCACTATGTGATGTTACCATTCAAGGTACTATGGCTAATTCAAGCACAAAGCAAGTACAGATTATAGTTCATTTCTTCAAGCAGTCTTTGTTTAACTGTATCTATTTTTTCTGCAGCTGTGCATGTTCTCATAACACGAACAGAGCTGATTGTTCAAGTTCAATAACATAATAGAAAACAGTATTGTTCTATTCATTATTTTCCTGACCTAGCAGCTGCTCCTCAGTAAATTTCCAAAAGGCATAAACATGAATTTTGCTTGTGCTAGCAAATACTAGGTCAGAGAGCATCTTGCAGTTTCAGAAAGCATCTTGTAGTTTCATACAAAACTAAGCTGTACATAAAATAGAATGAAATGTGTTAACCCTTTTAGCTTCTAATAAGCACTAAACACATACATTAATACATATTTTTCTGACACTGGTAATGGAAAAGATCTACTAAGTGTATCCTTCTTTTCTTTCACTTTATATTTATTTTGTGAATTTTGTGAAAAATATTCCTTATCTCTTTTCTGTATAGGTTTAAATTTAATAGTTCTGCAATCTGAACCTTCTTTCATCATTTTATGTACAAAATCATTATTATCACCCCCTCTAAAAACATATTAAACCAAATATGTGCATCCAGGGTGAAAGTTTCATCTTCACTGGTTAACCTGCTTAATCTAATGAATTGCCCCTTTACTACATTTTTTAATGTGTGTCAGATGTTGACTAGATCTGTGCAAATAGCTGTTTACAAATGAGGTCTCCTTGATCAAATCAGATCATCTGGTTATATGGTTGCCATGGATGGAAACAACTCCAAGATGAATTCACATACTAGCAGTGAGCTATTAAGTAGCAACAGTCATCCTGAACTATCGCTTTTGGACATGAGTGAAGAGATAACTCTTGTCCGTGATTTAGGAAATACAGAAAATTCTTTTGAACAGATGTTAGACACAACTGAAAATCTCTTTACAAACCAAAATATGCAAAAAGCAAACAACTAAACTAAAAAAACAAATACAAAAGAAGCAGTAGAAGTGCAGCAACATTTAATATCCACAGTTAAGTGCTTTTGTCCGTGTAAAATTCAAATGGACTTCCTCAGATGAACTTATCTGCCGAAGTCCATTTGAATTTTACATGGATGAAAGCGCTTATCTGTGGATATTAAACATTGTTGCAGTACTACTGCTTCTTTTGTATTTGTTTTTTAGTTTAGTTGAAAATCTGTTTACACAGAGTGAGAATTCAGATGAGACTAATGGTTTCTATAATCATGTTAACACAGGAAAACAGTCAATTGTTTAGTGCAAGAAAGCCATTTATGAGTTAGAAAATAATCTGTTTAAATTAAAAAACATGACAATGCAAAGTACATTACTTACAACATTGTGTTAACATTAAACAAGTTCAGCTAGGGTTGAGAATTTATAAGTTCCCAAATGAAGTTAAATGCAATTACAAATTATATGTGAATTTAATTGAACTTTTCAATAATTCTGGCATTGAGTTAATGAAATTACTTATTGATGGTTAGAATGGCAATATTCAGCAACTGTTGACAAAAATAAGAGTCTTGGATGAAAATATCAAAAAAGATTTGTTTTTTCAGTCATGTAAGACATTATATTAGAGGACTGTGGCAAAAAGGAGAAGGCATTTTTCAACACTTATTACTAAAAAAGAAAAAAAGCTTTTGAGAGACGCTGATGCATACAGACAATGATGAGCATACCCATTGAAAAAAAAAGTAATATCAGCTTAAGTTTAGTCATCTAGAGACTGTTTATGCTGGTAAATCAGACAAATATATCATAAAAATGTTTCTAAGGACAATGTTAAAATTAATCATAATCAAGTTAAAACATATGCACAGGTGGTCCCTTTCCGCTTGAGCAATCCGCAGAACAAACAGACTCAGAATCAAATATCAAAAGGGAATTATCATGGAAAAGTAAAAGAAAAGGGAAGAAAAAAATAGTAAATGGACAAAGTATTATTAATTTAAGTAATTTTATTCATTGTGAAGATCATATTACTGTCCTTAGTAAAGTTTTTCTTTCATGCCTTCTTGTAGAGCAAATGTTAGGAAAGTATTAGTAAATTTAAAATTATACATAAGAAAATTAAATGTTCATTATATCTTAATTTATATTTCATATTTTACTCAACAAGACACTTTAGTAAAGAAGAACAGCACTTGCAATCCTATTTTATACCACACTCAGTGAGTGTTCAATGATGTTTATCAAACTGGTTAACAACATTCTTTTTATGATTTGACATATAAAGAAAAAAATGCTCTTATGAGTTCGTCAAATAATAATGAATGTAGATAAAGGGAATAGTGTTGTTATTATTACTGATGATTATATAATTGCTATGTTTGAATTATTATCAGATGTTACTTGTTACAAAGAAATAATACCCACATTTATTCAGAAGGGATTTGCTAACATTGATAATTTATTGTTTGACATGTTTTGTCAAGGGAACATTGGTTTAAGTCTTTATGAATTTTTAAAGTGGATTTTCCAAAGTTAGCCAGAGATTTGGAATACCAAAAATTCACAAAAATAGATTAAAACCACAATTCAGGCCAGTAGTAGCCATCGTCTGTTATAAAACAGAACCTGTTTTATTATATTTGGACAAAGTCTTGAATCCAATAGTTCAAAAATCTAAGTGCTATTTGAGAGATTTGTTGTGCTTATTGGAATTACTTCATAACTTTTCCATTCAAGAAAATGTAGGTTTTCTGGTCATGTTAGATGTACTTTACACCAGTGTAAACTTAGAAGAAGGATTGGATTATATCAGAAGATATTTGACTAAACTTACTGACTTTAATAACAGATTTATAAATATATTGTGCCTTTTATTACAACTAATACTAGAAAATATTTTTTTTATATTTCAAGACAAGTGTTTTAAACAAATAAAAGGGTGGCTATGGGTGCCTGAGTAGCACCATTTCTTGTGAGCTTATTAATGACCTGGTGGGAAAAAAGTTTTTAAAATCTTTCTGTGTTTAATAAAATAGGTTTTTATGAATGCTTTATAGACAATTTGATTTTTTATTGAACTGGTGCAACAGAACAATTCGACATGTTTTAAAAGGATTTGAATAACATTACTGATTTCTTGTCATTTACTCTAGGAGATACAGGAAACACTATTAATTTTTTAGATTTAACTGTTGAATTGGACAAAACTAAAAGAGAATTTCATAACAAAGTTTATAGGAAAGATAGTTTTGTAAATAGCTATTTGCACAGATCTAGTCAACATCCTACACACAGTAAAAAGAATGTCGTAAAAGGTCAATTCATTAGATTAAGCAGGTTAACTAGTGGGATGAAACTTTCACCTCGGATGATCATGTTTTGTTTAAAATGTTTTTAGATAGGGGTCATAACAAGGATATTCTACATAAAATAATGAAAGAAGTTTTTGATTTGAGAAGTATTAAATTTAAACCTATACTAAATAGAAACGAGGAAGATTTTTCTCAAAATTCACAAAGTAAATGTAATGTGAAGGAAATAGGGGTACATTTAGTTGATCTTTTCTATTACCAATTACTGTAGATATGAAAGATATAAATGACATATTAGCTGGGAACTGGAAAACTGTTCAAGGAAATGAAGCTTTAGTAAAAGTTTTAGTTAACAGACCATTATTCACATATCAAGGTAGCAATAACTTATTATCTATTTTAGAGACATCTGGTAATAATGGAAATATAAGAAGAGAAGACAATTCAATATTAGGCACTTACAGATGTAATAATTGCAAATATTGTAGATTTTAAGTGATTCTTCCAATGTGTTTATTAAAGGCACAAATAAACAGATCAGGGCAACTGGCAACTTTGAATGTAATTCTAGTGGAGTTGTTTACATAGCAACTTGTGAAACCTGTGAAAGTTATTACATGGGTAAAACCATTAGATAATTGTGGGCAAGATTTAATGAATTAAAGAATTAATGAACATACAATGGCAATTAAGAAAGGAGATCTAAGTAATTCTTTAACAAAACATTCAGGAATATCTAAAGATTTTAAGAAGTTTAAGTTTTTTGTTGTTGATTACGTGAATGCAGAAGAATTTAGGGGTAATTACAATGTACATCTTGAGTGCAAGGAAGCAAATGGCAGATAAGGTTATCTGCAGATAAAAACCTGGGCTTAATGACCACATTATAAAATGCTTCCTTATAGCCCAGAGATTATAAAAGCAAAATATAAACATTTAGAAACTTAACAGTTATAATGTTGTTTTTAGACACACATTGTTGGTTTTACAGAAATATATTCTTTTAATAAGACAAAAATGTAGGGACCTTTAAATGTTGTAGAAGCACATGTTCTTAAAACGTATTATTAGAAGAAGGATTCCAAGTGGATGAGATTAGTCATATGACACTAATATTTAGCATTTAAGTGGTGAAACAGTATGTCACTGTGTATCTGTCTAACCTAAGTCCTAAAACTCTAGCATTTATTAAACTTCCCTCTAAATATATTAAAACGCCAATCAATGCCCCTGCCTGCACAGTCTACAGTCTTATTATTAGATCCATCCAGTAATCCTACATATCATCATTCTGGAAACAATCCTATATCATTCTGCTACAAAGGGGGCAATTTAGTGAATCTGTAATTACTGCAAAAAATTGCCATACTGTTCTGTCTAAAATACTAAAGAAGTGTATATACTTACAGTTAATGAACCTCCTTTTGGACAGAAACCTACTGTCTCCCGCACAGCATGGCTTGACCCTATCATAATTCTAGTATAGCTTTACTTAGTTTCCTAGGTACAATAAACCACAACAGAAATGCCAGCAAAATGGTTTCTGCAATATATTTAGACTTATCCAAGGCTTTTGATACAAAACTTATAGATAAAATGGCCAGCCATGGCATCTCCACACAGTTGGTTCCAGAGCTAGCTAAAGAATAGAACACAATCAGTAAAATGGCAACACAAATTTTCTACTTTCCTTCTAATCTCAGCATGCATCTCACAAGGTTCAACCTTGGGCCCACTCCTATTTACCAGTGACCTTCATTCATTTGACAAACCCACATATATAGTTCAATATGCTGGTGACTCTGTACTTAAATGGAAAAGTTAACCCAGGAGACTCACCAGTACTGAAACATGGCTTCAAAAAAAAAAAAACAGCTACTTCTTAAACCCCCCCCAAAATAACAAAATAATACTGTTCATAGCCAATCACCACTCAAACTCTAACATCTTGCTCAACATAACCTCAGGTAACAATAATAAAACAGAACTTGATCAACAAACTAAACCTCTGGGTGTCGTCATAGTTGATAAACTGAAGTTTGATCCAACATATTCAAGCAGTCATCAAAAAATAATGTCCACGATTTATTAGAAGCAGAACATCCATGGATATGTTCAGAACAACATAAGAGGAATGGGTAAGCCCCTTAGTGCACTCTGTTAATCTGGAGTCTGTGTTTTTAATACAGCCCTTGGGTCAAACACAGGAAATACAAACTTCGAAACTAATCAAGATGACAGAGCAAATCCTCACACACTGGGTGGGATTCACTGATATAGATGTGCCAAGCTTGTATAGTCTGCAGACTATTTCAAGTAAGATTTAAAGAAAAAAATCATTAGTATCCCTACTGCAGTCAGTGCACCATGGTATATGCAACTATGGCACACAGGAAAGTCATGCTTTGCCACATGTATATCCTGCGTCAGAGTATATAGGAAGCCCATACAAGAAATGAGTGGCTTTATGTTCTTGCCCATTCACATAACAGCCAATCTTCCAGTATGTGATCTTAAGCCATCCATCAAAGAAGAGAAGATTTACAGACTGACTACATTTTCATACTCAGTTGTTGCTGTAGCAACAACAACATAAAATAATGCTGCATGACTGGTCACTGTAAGCCACACAGGATGCAGAATCTTCTGACATCTGCACTGTAAACATTACAAAAACATGAATACTACAAATAATATTCCTCTCCCTACATTACATAAAAGGAACAGACAGTATATGTTGGAGAGCATTTACAACATGTTGGAAGAGTATCACATTAGAATTTGAACATGGAGTAAAAGAAAAAGGGAAATAAAAAAGGAAAAAGAAATGAAAGAGAATCAGTAAATGATTACACGCACAGAGTAGCAGGCACTATCTTAGCTTTAATAAGGAAAAATATTTACCTTTCCCTATACTTATACCAAAGAGTACCGCTTGCGATAAATATCTAAACTGATTACTTCTACAGTTTACTTAATGCAACCTTACAAAGATTCTTTTAGCTATAGTTTACATCCCACTTCATTTCACTTATTTCAAACATTGTTAGAACAAACTCTCACAAAACTAAATATATCAAATTCATACTTTTATGTGACTAAAATTGTAACTGATATAGCTTACTTAAGTCACAACTCAACAGAACTGTTGCTATGAATAAACTTATATGTGTACGGACATTAGGAACTAGGCCAAATTGTAAATGAAACAAAAATCCAATTCTTGACATTCTGTTAACCATCTTACCCAGTGAAATACATTCATTCAAGTACTTCTGGAGTGTATTAGTGACTAATGCCCTATGTTTATTACTTTGTCTTTAAACTCTTCTAGGGCTACCTCACATCTAATATAGTCTAGATCAGAGCCCAGTTCAAAAATTCTTAGTTTCTGAACTTGAATCTTTAGACTGAAGTCCTGTGTATGAATATTTTGACACCCACGAGTGCCCTGTCTAGATTTTATTTTATTGTATTTATCCTTTGTTGACTAGGTTAGTCCCACTAGGTTAGTATCCTTTTTCAGGGAAGACCCAAGGTGGTATTTATACTACTAGGGAAATTTGGCCAGGGCATCAAGGAACTTCCCCTACTATTTTTGATAGGTGCCTTGATATCTTACACCTTATTAACTCCAGTTCAGCACAGGCTGTTCTCAATTACAACAAAATATGTTAAAGCTTACCTTGGTCCTTGGATGTCTTCTGATCTGTTACATTTATTAAAACAAAGGAACAAGGCTTGGTCTGACTGGATGGAAGACTGCTGTAGCTCAGGGAAAAAAATAAATTTAATATGTAAACTGAGATTTCAAACTAATGCTGCTAAAGCTATTTATATTAAGGCAAACTAGACATCTAATCTTGGTCGACCTAAATAGGTTTGGTAAACAACCAGGACTCAGATAAAAGTTTTCCCTAAAATTGCCACCAGGTAACCTTTAGAAAAAATACTGATTAAAACACATATTCCTGGGGATTCAATAAACTCCATGTAGGGTTAGCATGAACCCTACATGGAGTTTATGTGTTTCCATGGTGAGCAGCAGTGCTAATTGTATATGTATGCCGTGCACCAAGTTTAAATGTTAACAAGCGTGGCTTCGTGGCCAGCAACAGTGCTGCTGGCCAGGAAACTATGTAAAGCAACACGGACAGCAGCAGATATGCAAACCTGTTTACCCATGGGCAAATTAGGTCTGCATGTTTGCCTAGAATGCCACAATGATTACCAGGGTTATTAATAAAGCAATGTATATAATTCCAACACATTCTATGAAAGTGTATACAGTGCAGAGAGCGCTGTGGAAACCTGTTTCAGGCATACTGAACAAAAATTATGTAAACGATCCGTAAGGGTACATAGACTGCATTATAAATAAACAGTCAAGGACAATGTGTGTATTGAATAGGGACACATAGCTGAATTGTAGGAATGAACACAGGGAAAGATGACAGGTGAAATATGGTAATATACAGCAGATGAGGGCATGACAATGAAGACAGTTGTAGCATGAACACTAATCACATGTCGCCATGATACAGTACGGACTGCACAGTGAATTTATATTATATGAGTGTCACACAAGGTGACATAACAGTGGAGAAGATTCTTTGTGATCTAATCATCCTGACATGAACAATGGAGAGGGCATATATCAGGGATGGTATATACAATAGGGGTTAGGTGAATATTGTGAAGCTGTGCAAAATGAGTTGCCTGAGTATGATTGTAATGTCAGCACAAGTCTCAACCAATTGGGACACATAGTAACAGGTTAATGAAGAACAGTAGACAGAAGCATGCCCAATCATGGACAATATCAGAATAATATCACCAGTAATCCCATGTCTCTGACATAACATATGTGATTGTAAGTTATAGATGGTTCTTCAAAAACACACTTGTACAACTATTATGAGTTATCAGCAATCTATGAGGGGAATTAAGCACACCTTTCTCAAACCTTAACATCTGCTGTAGGTGTTAGGAAGGACACTGCTATACCTGTACCTGTATGTGAGATTATAATCAATCCAGGCTACTTGACAGGTGTGCATGGCATACATGTGGCACAATTCACACTGTCACAAATGAAACCCACGCCATCAATGTTGTCAATCAGTTATGTATATACTGTGTACATCACAGGAACACATATCACATGCATCTGGTATAACACTTTAATGGGGGTTCTGCACCATAAAACACTAATGTTTATGCAGCAAAAATAATACTTGGGTATGCCTAATAAGATGTCTGAGAGCTCACTGTGGTAAATGTTGTACACTTGAGTAACACATCCCTGGAAGTTGTGTAGGGAAGTATTTTACTCAGTTATTGGTGTGATGAAGGCTGTGAACTATGGAAGTATAATGGCCTTTGATGTGGATGTCCTCCACATACTCAGGAGTTGTGTTACATGCAAGGGAGTAGTCACCACTGTGGGCACATGCTGGTGGATGCTCCACATATACCATCTACCTGAGTACACAGGTCACATACCATTTGGTTTGCTCATAGGGGTGTGCTGTCTACATTATCATTAGGTTCTGCATTTGCTTTTATAATGTAAAATCGTCCCATGATTTTTTTCATCTCATGTATCTTCATGGCTGTGGCAGCAATCCTTTGTGTGTGTTGATACTGTCTGCATTATACTAATATTACACTTGGATTCAATGATTGTTCACAATCTGCAGTCCTCCAGAAAGCTGTTTGGCAAAGGATGTGTATGTCTTTCTTGACATCTGTGACTTAAATAATGAACGGGAAAGGGCTTAGCATGCAGTCCTGAGGTACGGACCTGATGACTGGACTCTAGATATAGGACACTTCACACACTTCAACATATTTATCTGTCACGTATGCGATCCAGTGGTTTACCCACTTAGTAATGTAGGTGTTTATGGCCACTTGTGACAATGTCACAGTAATACCTCAGTGTGGATTTGTGTCAAATGCCTTGGCCTGGTCAAGTTCTGCAGGATGATAGTGTTATCATGCATGCTTTGCTGACCTTCTTGAGGACATCTAACAGATATAGCAGACATGGATGTACCTTGAACAAATCACATGTGTAGTCCGCACATGGCTGGGATATTACCAATGTCCATTTAGAAAAGGTCCATAATAACATGCAGGTCTACCTTACAGATGAAGAGAGTCAGGATGCATCTATACATGCATGCATCAGGTGATGCCCCCCTCACCAGTCAGATGGATGCCTGTTCATGCACACCGTTCTACAGGAATATATTCCATCTGGAGACTGTGTTGAAGTATGGATCCAACCATGTCTGGTAGGTCCATATTTTCAGTTACATTATAGACAATCTGTGATGTTGTCATGTCCCATTGATTCTGTGTTATTAGCTGTACAGAGCACACAGATGTGCTTCCCTCCTTAGCATAGAAACTGAGTAATGTTTTCATGTGTACTTTGGCTGATGGACAGTGGTGACAGGGGGTGACATGTGAGACAAACTGTCAGGTAGTGGATTGTCTATTTCCTCTGCTTGAGTATGTCTGGTGGCATCCACCTACACTTCTGTGCTTAGTTGTGTATTATAGGTTCATAGGTTCATAGGTAGGTACTAGGCTATCGGCCCAAGGGTCTACGTAAGCCTAGTCAACAAGGTTCCCTGGCTTATGTCACCCAAGAAAGTTATTTTCCTGGGCCACTGTTGAGCAGAGACAGAGAAGTGATCCCCGGGGTGTATCTCCTATTTCCCATCCACTCATCAAGATTTTTCTTGAAGAGTGCTAATGAAGAAATTTGCTTGACATAGATGGGTAGCCTGTTCCAGAGTATGGGAAGTCTCTGGGACAAGAATCTATCCCTCCAGCATGTCCTTTTTATTGTGGTGGCAAGGATTAGGTCCCTAGAGCATGTAGCTCAGAGGGACTGGGATTTCTTTAGGTGTAGCATGTCCAACAGCTCTGTTAGACAGAGATCACCTCAGAGTAGGCGATATGCTATGGAGTAAAGCTTGAGTATTTGAGGCGGTCAGTGTAGGGTATTTGTTTGAGGCCAGTAATCCTCTTTGTGAGGTACTTTTGTGGCCTTTCCAGCTGCTGCAGATGTCTTGTGAGGTACACTCCAAAAGGGGCATTGTACTCTATAATGGGTCTAATGAGTGTCGAGTAGAGGGGAACAATGACCTCTTTTTTCCTGGATGAGAACCCTTTTATGATGAGGTGTGCCACGTAGAAGGACTTCCTGACTACTTTTGTGGCTCTTTGGGAATTTCGTTGTTATTTCCCTTTAATTTATAATTGAGCAACACTAATTAATTGGCTTGTTTTTAATGCATTATAAAAAGATTCTTAATTGGACTTCCTTTGTCTGAAGAAGGTGAGGCACAGTCCACACCGAAGGCGCTTATTAAACGTTCTTTTTGGATTATTTGCTGGCTCTTATTGTGCCCCTGTGCTGTAAAGCATTTTGTGATTTGTCATAGATGGATGACATGGAAATGTTTTGATAACACATAGAAAAGTAAAGAAAGAGAGGTAAGTGGTGGAATAAGAGAAAAAAGAGATATAATTAACACCATCATGTGTGATATGCAATGCATTATCACAATAAAAATTATTTTAACTCTACTATTACATTTAAGTATACTTTTTAACAACTGGAAACTATAAGTAAGGATTGCTCAATGTAATCCTTGCAATGTGCATATATTGCACATATGTTTGGTCCAGCTATACAGATTAAGTTAACAGCAGGGCGTTTATGCCACTTTTGCTGAAATAAAATTATGTAATATTTTTAAAGGATTTTAATATATATTTGTTACTTTTGGTATTTGAACCCCCAATGTCTGACTACAATATTAGACTTGACTCCTACAGTTGGCTTGTGCTACAGACGGAAGCATGCATGCTTGCTTTTACAGTTAGAATATGCATGCTTACTTTGCTATAACTGTATATACCCACGGTGGTGGTGCTACGGTAGCATTGTCGCCTCACAGTAAGATGCTGTCCAGTTCAATTCTCAGCTAGAGTGTCTTCTGCGTGGAGACATGCGTAAATGGTCATACCTTTGTTGAAGGTTGTGCATCAGGGCTGGTAACTCGGCACGTAAAAATCAACTACCAATCATTAGCAGACCAGAGTTCCACTGTGGCAACCTCTAACCGGGAAAAGCCAAAAGACACAACAACAACTTTGCTATAACTGTATAGAAGAGCAATGCTTTAGCTAAAATGATAGTTGTCTTGTGCTGTATACATACCCCTTGCTTCCCTCACTCTCTTTAGATGCTCATCATGGGTATCTCTATTCACCATAATCTTTTGGTTGGCTGTGAAATAAAAAGAATAGAACAAGAGAAGAACATTGTGCAGACCATTCTTGCCTATATGCAGATTTCTATCTACTATAAATTCTGTTTATCAGTATACTTACCTGACTGGAATGTCAGCAGTCCTGAACTCATCCAGCCACTTGTTGAGAGTATCTTGCTTGCACCTTTTCAGGTCCTTAAAATTATGCCTACTCTGTTTTCCAGTGTGTGGAATGCCAGTTGCACTGGAGGCAGCCTTGGCCAGACTATTCTGTGCCTCAGACTTGTACTGGGAGCCTGTATAGTCCACCTACAAGAGCCTTTGGCTATTGTGCTTTACAAGGATTCCATTCAAGATTCTGGATTCCTCGACACCACACTTCTGCATCCTAAATTGGGCACCTTCCCTTCTACCACCAGACATGTCCAACAAGGGAAAACAGCAATAATTCAGAGTGATTTACCACCAATGTGTATCACATTTACTGCTAGCACACAAACTCAAACAATTATGTCAACCATGTTTGCATGATGTTAATTGGAGAACAACAGTGCCAAACAGAGAGGAAAGCAGTTTTTGAAACTGGAAAGTTAATCTGACACTTGGCATTAGTTTGAGGGTTGTTTGCTGCTGTAATTGTTAGATGATTTAACTTTGCAAATATGTACTGTAGGCATAAATTCTATGACCTAACACATTTTTTTGTGTTGCTTTACACACTGATAAAATTATTTTTACAATGTGGGATTCAAACCTATGGTGGATGTAAAACCAACCAACCTGCCAAACATGAACTGAGAATTGTTACGCTTAATGTAGGTTCACTGACAGGACACATCTTGGAAGTGGATGACATGATGATACAGAGAAGGGTGGGCATCCTATGTATCCAAGAGATGAGATAGAAGGGCAGTGCAGCAAAGCCACTTGGCTTGGGATCCAGACTCTACTACTCAGGAGGGGGACAGACTAGAAATGGTAGAGGAATTGTGGTGAGAGAGAGGCTTCAGAAGGCAGTGAGGGATATCATTAGAATTAATGACAGACTTATGGCAATCAGACTCCAGTGTAATGATAGGGGAGTATTCATAATCTCAGCCTATGCCCCGCAGCAGGGTTGTGATAGTCAGGTAAAGAGTGCATTCAGACAGCAGTTGCAGGACCTACTAGATAAAGCAGGACAACATGAATTGGTATGAATAATGGGTGACTTGAATGCATATATTGGGGCAGACAGAACAGGATACGAGGACTGACTGGGTCCACATGGGTGGGGCAACAGGAATAAAGAAGGAGAAGCCATTCTAGACTTCTGTCTGGAAAATGGCTTGATAGTAGCCAATGCATGGTTCAGAAAGAGAGACAGTCACAAGATCACATACAAGAGTAGCTAACATACAACTCAGGTAGACTTCCTCCTAGTAAGGGAAAGGCACTGGGGTAGAATCCATGATTGCAAAGTCATCCCCAGTGAAACAGTCAACCTACAGCATAAACCACTAGTTGCCAGAATCAGCTGCAAGCAGTGGTCAGAGAAGGCTCTAAGGTCAACAGAGACCAGGCTGAAGACCTGGAAGTTGACTGAAAAAGAAGTACAACAGTTCAAGGAATTACTCGGGGCTCTAGCACCCCAAGAACAGGAGGAAATGGGTGAAGGTGAACAAGAATAGCAGCACCTAAAAACAGCATGTGTTACGACTACAGCAAAATTATGTGGCCAAGCCAGGTATGGAAATAAGGTACATAAGGAAAACTGGTGGTAGAATGCAGAAGTCCAGGAAGTCATCAAAAGAAAGAAGGAGTGCAGGAAGAAGTGGGAGATAGAAAAGACTGACTAGGCTAGGAAGGAGTACTGGTTGGCTAACAAAGAAGCTAAGAAAGAAGTTGCAATAGCAAAGAATAGGGCATCAGAGGCACTCTACCAACATCTGGAAAGTGACTCAGTAAGTGGTACATATAAACTATATCAGGTTACAAGGCAAAGACAGAAAGATAAAGAAAATAGTCAGACACCCTTCATAAGGTATGCCAGCAACAACCTGCTCACCAGTCCACAGGACATCAAAGGCAGATGGAAAGAGTATTTCCAGCAGCTTCTGAATGAAGAAAACCCCACAGAAGCTGTACTGCCCCAGAAACAGCCTATGATGAGAGAAGAAGAGGAGCTCACCCTAGAAGAAGTAAGATCAGCACTAAGGAAAATAAAGTCAGGGAAAGCAGCAGGCTCAGATGAGGTCCCAGCAGATATGATAAAGATGCTGGGGGAAATAGGGGAGCAATGGCTCCTGAGGGTACTAATAGCAGTGTGGAGAGAAAGACATATGCCAGATGGCTGGAGAATAAGCATACTTGTGTCAGTGTACAAGAACAAAGGGGACATCCATAATTGTGGGCAGTACAGAGGCATCAAACTCCTATCGCATTGCGTGAAAGTTCTGGAAAGGGTGATTGATAAATGGATATGCAGAGTAGTGGAATATAAGAAGGGAGATGAGCAGTTCAGATTCAGATCAAGATGCAGCACAATTGACCTGATGTTTCAGTGAGACAGATACTTGAGGAAAAACAAGAGATGAAGACAGAGTCCAACTGAGCATTCCTAGACTTGGAGAAAGCATATGACAAGGTCCCAAGAAAGCTGATCTGGGCAGTACTGTTGTGGTTTGAATTACCAGAAACATTGGTAGAATTAGTGCAAGACAATCTGATAAAGAGAAATGACTTGGAGAAAGTGTTTACTGAAAGCATTCAAGTGTGTTCTCAGCTCGGAGAGCTATAAAGATAAGACAAAACCAGACAGCACTTAGTAAAGACACAGACTGTACCGTGTGTCTTAACATGAATGACCTTTCTTTTTGGTTAACCCTAGTCATACCACTGAACTGTCCAGATTTTCGCAGAATGTTTAGATTTTTGTCTCATATTTTTGGACTGTTGCTCATAAAATTTGTAGTTTTCTGAATTTTTGTGGCAAATCAGTGATGATTGAATTCACTAAATTGAATTCACTAAATAATGAATGGCATTTGAGTTTCAGACTTCATTTCCTTCAGCAAATACACTGCAAAACAATAACTTTTCCTCTAGCAACTTTCTAAGCTTGTAAGAGCAGTATTTAAACTTTGTCCTTATTTTTGGGACTTTGTCCCTCAATTATTTTTGGCTTTGTCCAGATTTTTTGTACTAAGAGGTTGAGAGCTATGACCCCAGTTTGTCTGTGTGGCTATCTGTTTAGAACTTTTTCTCCTAACAGAAAGGGAAAACTTCAAATTTTGAAGATGTACATAGGTTTGCATGTTATTATTAAGTTAATAGTTTTCGGGCGGATATGGTGGGGTGTTTTTTTTTTTTTTTTGAGGGCTTTCAATAAAACAAAATGTTTTGTAAGATGTGGCATAGGCTTGAATTGAAATGACAAGAAACAACTGTATAAAAGCTGACAAACAATATATGCATGCAGCATAAAAGTTGAACCAGACATTTAACAAAAGAGCAGTTATATATAAAAGGTGCAAATATAACTATATAAGACAATGATTCTTTCTGTTCTTCTTTTGGCTTTTCCCAGTTAGGGGTCACCACAGCAGAACTCTGGTCCACTAATGATTGGCAGTAGATTTTTTACAGGTGCCGAGGTGCCAGCTCAACACCCAACCTTTAACGAAGGCATGCCCATTCTACACATGTCTTTCGAATGCCACTCAAACGCGGGGAGGACATGCAGACTCCACACAGAAGGCGCTCCCACCGAGAATCGAATGAGAGAACCTCTTGCTGTGAGGCAACAACGCTACTGCTGCACCACCGTGGCTTAAGACAATGATTTTTTCTGTAATGTCTTTAAATCTGAATGGTCTCATAGATAAATACAAAAAAGAAAGAATAGTGAACTATATTAAAAATGTAGAGTGCAAATAGCTGTGCTTCAGGAGACACACCTGGAAAGAACTGCAACTTATATTAATTGCAAGAGGAGTTCCAATAGTGATATAAGAGATGAAAAGATAATAATAGTAGATTTGTAGTACTAAGGGACTACTGGCAAGGGAGGAGTATTACACTAGCATGTAATGGTATTCCACCAAAAACTGCTACAATGAAGCTTACGAAAATTCTGGGAGAAATACTCAGCTTTCAGCAAGGAATATTACATATAGGTGGGGACTGGAATTTGATTTGCAACAATGAAGGTGTGTCTGGGGGGCCAGAAAGGAAAATATAACAATGGAGGGTAGATTTTTGAAGAACTTTATGAAAATGTTTGGCATGGACGATGTGAATTCAGTACTAGGAGTTTGGAGTGGATTTACATATTATTCTCCAAGACACAAAAACTAGGCTAGGCTAGATAGAATTTATATTTAACAGGAACATGTGCACTTAATAGAAGGTCTTGAAATACACACAATTAGTATTGCAGATCATGCACCAATAATAACTAAAATAAAAACTCAAGGTAATGAAATAAAACTGAGACACTGGCACTTTCCCACCTATCTGTTGAAAAGAGAATAATTTAAGGAGTGGTTTTTGTAAATTATTCAGGAGGAATTAAAGAAGATAGATGTTTTTTATGAAAATATAGCTAGGAAGTGGGATAAAATTAAAGTGGTGTTATAACTAGGGTGGAAATAAAGAAAATGGAGATATGGTTAAGAAGTAACAAGAATTATTTAGAAGGACTGACAAATGTTAATGTATTGCAAAATGGGGGAATCCCATGGAACAAAAAAAGGAGCAACTGAGAATGCTAAACAGAAAATAAGGGATTACCTCCATAACATGCATGAGTTTAGAAAGACTGCTGTCAAGCAACTATGTTTTGATAATAACTCTAGAGTAAAAAGACTTTGAGCACAGCGACTCTGGCAACAGTAAGTAGAAAGGGTTATCACCATGCTTAGGGAGCCTATAACAAGAGATCTTGTAGAGGTACTAGAATATTTTGGAAATTTTATGAATGTCTGTATAAAGCACATAAATATGGAAATCAAGAAAAGATACAAATGAAAATGTTTATGGAAGAATTAAATATGTCAAGGTTAGAGGTAGATGAGGCTCGATTAACAACAGGATAGAAGGAGATGAGATAACAATGGTGATGTACAACCAATCTACAGGAAGGTCCTCAGGAATAGATAGTATTCCTGTGGAAATTTGGAAGATAGGAGGGAAAAAATCTGATAAAGATCTGAAAGGTTTTGTTTAACAGTATTTTAAGAGGAAGAGAAGTATCAACATCCTGGAAGAAAGCAGTGGTAGCTGTAATACCTAAAGAAGGTAAAGGTCCATGCAGGTCCATTTCAATACTAAGCCATGATTTTAAAGTGTCTATGTCTATAATGGCTAAAAGAATGGCAAAGTGATGCCAAAATTGATAGATATGGATCAATGTGGTTTTGTGGAGGGGGTGCAAACATTTGACAACATTAACAGAACATTGATAATCCAGAAGGAAGCAAAATGTAAGAAAATACTACTGTTGTTGGGGTGTCTTGATGCAAAGAAAGCATTTGATAGCTTAAGCTGGGGATTCATGAATAGGGCAATGGAAGTAGTTGCTTTCCCTGATAAAATTATAAGGCTGATTAGGAGTATATATGAGGGAATCGGAGATGAAAATTAAAGTGGGTGAGATCCTCTCTGATAATTTCTGCTTGAGTAGAGGAAAAAGGCAGGGGTGTCCTCTTTTCCCTTTGTTGTTTGTATTATATTTAAAACCATTGGTAAATAAAATAAGGGACTCAGAAATTCAAGGATATAATTGTTATGTTAGTTAAGAAAAGCTGGCTGTATTTGCAGATGATATTATTTTATACCTGACAAAACCAGAAAGGGACTTTACAGTGTTGTGGAACATTTTAAGACAGTTTCAAATATTCTCTGGATACAAAATTAATGAAGCTAAAACAAAGGAAATAGTGGTAAATGATATACCCACACACGAATTGGTCCAGCAATATCCATATTTATCGGGATATGATAAAATGAAGTATTTAGGAGTATGGATTAAAAATGACTGTGTTGTAACAGGTAAGGATATGCTGGAGGAGACTAAACAGAAAATAATACAAAAACTGAGAAACTGGAAGCTTTGCATATGGATATGGATAATAAGATATAAGCAGTTAAAATGTTTTTAGTCCCTTTAGTTTTATACACAGGTCAGGCATATTTTAATCAACCAGAGAAGAAGCTGTGGATAATAATTAAAAAAGATCTGATGGATTTTATCTGGGATGGAAAGATAGTAAAGGTCAAGTGGGATAAGCTGATTCTTCCAAAAGAACAAGGCGGACTAGGATTACCCGATTTGAAGGGGTATTTTAAAGCAACACAGTTAAGACTCATACATAACACAAGCAGAAAACTATAATTAAGAGTGGAAAGGGATGATGATGATACAGGGAAGAAGCTCAAGAAACAAAGAGAAACTGGAATTTTGGATGCAGACCCTTAAGCAGAATGACAATAATCATGCAGAATATTATATTTCTAAAGTAGCAGAAAGCATTTTAAAAACTAAGCCAGCATGGGAATAGGGAAAAGTGATTCTGCTGATAGGAATGACTGCAATTAGAGATACAGACAATAGCCAAGAGGGAGCTGGAATTTATTGGAGAAAACTGGCAAAGGATCCAAGGTATTGGGATCCAATAACTAACAAGAGAAAGGTAATAGAATGGAAAGATGCCAAGAATTTATTTGGACTACAGGTTAGAGATTGCTTTCCCTATTAAGGATTGACATCAGAGTGTAGACAAAGAGAAAGAAATAGGGGTTCCTAAATGAAAGACCAGTTCTGGTATTGTTCTTAATAGAATCTAGAACAGAAGCTGCAGTTAAAAAAGGAATAACTAGTAGAGCATATAAAATATTGCATGACAACTATAAGAATCAATCAGAGGAGCTTAGAAAGGACTGGGAAGAGAGATTGGATAAGCAACTCACAAAGAACAATGGGGGATATATGTACAGCTCCAAAATATGCAACAATGTCTAGAAGATTTAGGATCTTTGCTTGGAAGTGTTTACATAGGTATTTTTATACCTCAAGTAGACTCCAAAGAATTTTTCTTCAGGTAGACAGCAAATGTTGGAGGTGTGATGGGGAAGAAAGAGGAAACTGAGAATATATTTTCTGGGACTGTAATGAGTTGGCAGACTTTAAAGATTCCCTGCAGACTGGTCTGTTAGAGATACTGGGTGAGCAAACTTGTGTAACTAAGTAGATGATCTTTTTGAGCTGTGATATAGAAATGGAATTGCCTACACATAGCAAGGCCTTGTTGAGTCTAATTATGGTGGCTGCCAAAAAAGCAATTACTAGAAAATGGAAATCAAAGTCTAAACCAACTTTACCAGAAGTAGTGAATATACTAACAGAGATCAAGCAACTGGAATTGGGATCTTTAGAAAAGGGAAGGAGCAAACTACACAAGGAAAAATGGGAATTGTGGGAACATTATATGCAGAGGAGGAACGAGGTTTAAAAGAAGGCAGGATTTGAATGAGCTATGTAATACTTAATTGACAATGACTGGATATAAGTGATGTATTAGAAGGATGGGGCACAAAATTTATGCCTATATTAGGAAGACCATTACCTTCTAAGGAGCTGAATTTAGTGGCTGATAGAACCAATTTTTCCCACTCTATGGTCATACAGTTTGGTGATTTTGGTAGTAAAGTGCAGAATATTCTTTCAAAAATTGGGTTAATTTTGAAGCTGACAGTGACCTGATTAGTACTTTGGGGATGAAACCATTATTCTCTTATAAAGTGGGTTACAATATGAAATATTTATTTGAACACCCCTTAATTACATCTAGTAATGTGAAGGGGACAAGGAAATGTGGTAGGTGTAGTTATTGTTTCCATGTTTTAGAAGACACAGAGATATTGATAGGTAATCCTACACAAAATGTGAGGTTAGCAGAAGGAAATTGTAACACAAAAGGGTTGGTATACGTTAGTGTTTGTGAAGGTTGCCACGCATTTTATATTGGAAAGAACAAAAAAGCTTTAAGAAGGAGAATTTATGAGCATTTATATGCTCTTGAAACTCATAATAACAACAACGCCCTTTATAAACACACACACACATTTGTACCAGTTTTTTAGGTTACAAGTTTGGCATTTTGGAAGTTATTAAATGTAATGTCAGGGGAGGTAATTGAGGTAATGAGATTGAGAAATGCAAGTTGAGATGGCAACTCAAACTTAATGCCAATGTATTTCCAGGCATTGATGAACACATTTTCTTGATGTCAGTTTTGAGAGAAAAAGCTAATGATTTATAAATTTTAGGTAGTTTTTAGTGCTTTTATTATGTTTACATACTTTTTGTATTTACCTTTTACAGTGCTTATTTTAGGGGTAGTTCTATTTAAAATTTGTACTGCCACTTTAAATTCTTAATTGAGGTATTTGAATTAATACTGTTTAATGAATGTGGCTTGGAAGCACTTTTGGTTTTGATAAAGTCTGTTACTGTGTCAGATGAAAGCACTTACCTTACTTGTAGATTTATATCGTTGTGAATAAACCTGTGGATTTTTAACACTATTGGGGCTCGTGATTTTGGCTTGACTGGCTCTGAAGTGGTTTTTGTGTTTCTGCTTTTCTTTCCACTTTTATACTCTCATTTTGTTCTTGATGCATAATGTTTGCAACTACAGTTGTCTCTACAGGGTCTGTGATGCATAATGTTTGTCACTAAAATTGTGTTATTGTGGTTTGTTTTTCATTTATACAAATGTAAGACTGCCTATATCATACATGATAATTTAATAACGTTTTTAGTTTAAAAAACAAGTGTTACTGTTACAACTGTTTCTCTTTACACTTTTCTATGTTATTTCAGTGAAATGTAAATATCCTATATTGTCAATGACACAGGGGTGTTAGCATTCTAGGATGGCCCAAATATACCTCTAGTGGAGTGCTGGGCACAGGCAGAGGTGACTGGCAATTGCATAAAAATGACTGTTCAGTGGTAAATGTGTATACATGTTTATGGGACAGTTTGAAAGAACTTATAATAATTCACTGATGTTTTATTCCTTGTTTGGTACAGAAATGTCATTTGCCTGTTGTTTTGGGGGTGGGGGGCCAAGTTCCATTTATGGGTTGGTACAACCAAAAAGTGTTTACAGATGTTTTCTTTGATATTCTTAGTCCTTGTTTTAGATCAAACCTTGGTTTGTATGAGACTGTGATATGTTACAACCACGTAATCTTTTTCTATATTTGAATAACTGAAGTTTTTTGTTTCTCCATGGGTAACATTGAAAAACTAATAATATGTGTTATATCTAAGCAGGACTTTTAAGTGCATACAGATAAAAGTAGCACTTGATAATGCGTATGTATGTCTATATAGCCATAAATATTTTTCCTAGTGACATGTGAGCAAATTCAGTATATAACTGAAAAATGTAATCATACCTTATCAAGATCAGTAGCTCTCTATGCAGATAAATGGAAAGTAATAGCAATCTTCTTCTGTGTTATCTTTATACACAAGTCTCCTCATCTTAAGGTCCCTAGCTACTCTGTTCCCTTTTAATAGTGTAGATTCAGGCCCATGAGCACGGTGAAGATGCAAATGAGGTGTGAACTTATTAGAATTGCTGAATACCAAATTCTTGGCTCAGTGTAGCAGATATAAATATAGTGCAGGCACTTCCTCAGTGTTTGTTGCTAATAGATTGCAAATGTGAATGACTATTAAGAAGGAAAACACAACAGCAATTCAGACTCACTTCCCTCCAGTGGGTGTGTCAGCCAGGTTACACTTACAAAGTGTAGAAGCAATTGTATCAATGTTTTAAATGTAAGCAGCACACATTTCACAGTTTCTTTTCAGTAATATCCAACCTCCCCTGCATTTGTTGAAAACTGTATATTATTGCCTTTTAATATTCTCACACATTTTAAGGACAATGATACAAATGCCTTACATACTGCATGTCTCAGATTCTGCTCAGATAAGAGAAGAATGAACACCATACAAAGATAAGATAGAGCTGCATTTATGCAAATAATAGTCATAAATTTTCTGTGATCACTCATTGCATTACACACATGGGTACAAACAACTCAGAAGTGTACAAGTGCCATATGTCTTGTTAATACTATGGATTATTTTTGACTTGCTTAGATTCACAATTATTTTTGTTCCTGTTGTACAGTTGTTTTTAATGGCAAAACTGGATAAGACACCCTTACTGTGTTTTGTAGTTAATTGGTGTGAGTTCAGATCCAGACTTCTGTAAAAATCTTTCATGTGTACGAACATTTATTTTGTACTGTTGTTTATTTTATAGATTTTTTTCATAGATAAAACAAATTAAGATTTGCTTCTCACATTTGCCCATCACTTACCATCATGCAAACCTGGACTAATGGTCCGCACATGGAGCATACAGAACACCTGCAGACATTCTCAGTTTCAAAAAGGATACATTATTACATTTTTTGCTTTCCATCACATAAACCCAATACAGTGTTGTGTGGTGGTTTTCAACCTTCCCCAACACCTGCAGTTCTAGAACACCTGCAAAGAGGAATGGATACATTCTATCAAGTATGTCGAGCACCCTGCAAACATGCTCATTGGCATTCCACTGCAGTTAGCACACAGAAATTAATAATGAACATGAAAATATCCAACTGTTTAACTATTCCTGTAGCAGCAGGTGTAAGTGTAGGGCTGCAAAACAAATGATCTTGTGTTCTAATACAGCGAATTCCAGATATTTTTACTGTTGTTCCATTTTAGTTTATTATATTAAAATTCACATGAAAAAATATTACACACTCCCAATTTTATTCAATATTACACACTCCCAATTTTGTTTAGAGTTGTACACTCAGTTTTAATAAACTTATATGAATTATTTGTGTAGGTGAGGGTATACTGACTAAAATGTTTCTGTAATCATACTTGTGTTCTCTGGCCTTGGATGGTCTTCAGGCTTTAATAATAGTTATACACACAGGGATGTATAAACTAGGACCTTGTCAGGTCACACACATACATGGTTAACCACTCAGTCTGTCATGTGTATTTTATATGTATGTAAGTAATGAGTATGTGTTCAGTGGTGCCGTTACTTCTGCGCAATGCCAATTGAAAATGCTGCACTGAGATAACACACAGTGAATGTAGTATAAACAATTATTTCATCGCATTATCAATACATATTTAAAAGTATTAGATTCACCTGGATTCAAACCCTATATTATCTGGGCTTCAAAAGAAATGTGTCAACAGATTTATATCTGCTGCCACAGAGTCAGCTAAGCAGCAGGTGTGTTTCTTACACTCAGTATTCAGAACTCTCATAATTTTACCAATGAGGCTCATGTTTGTTCGCTGCTTAACTATGAACAAACAGGGATAGCAGAAGAAATGTGTATCTAGCATGTGCAAAACACTTTGCCATTGATTGTGCAAAACAGCTGCTCAACTGTGTGGTATGGAAAGTGCACAATAGCATGTATCACTTACGTCTACTATCCATTTAGTCTTCATCCCATGAAAGGACTTGTCAAAACACAAACAAATGGAAGGCACTTTTTAAGAAAGGAACACATATTTACACTGCAGCAATCCAGTAACTCTACCCATGCATTTCAAACTTGGTCTGTAAGTACTTGTTCACAAATATATCAACTACACTACAGAGATGAATAACAAATGCTTTCTTATATGCCATGTACATCTTTATACTGACAATACACATTCAAAACGTCCACTGCTTTTAGTAATGTGGACACCTATTTGCATATAGCTTGCAAAGCTGTATTTTTAAGGTATACCTGCACATTAGAAACTCAACACCTAATGCTACACTTTGCAAACTAATCAATCTGGTGACATGCAGATGTTGGGTCTATATTACATTGTCAAAAGGTGTTTTCATCAAATGCCTTTTCATTGACATGTAAACATTAAACTACCAAAACTCTGAATGGCCACTTCAGCAAATTTTTTCCCAGGGGAAAAAATTGTTTGGCTGTCATCTGGAATTTGTCCTTTCCTCCACTGTAGTGCGATATCAGAGTTTGTATATTTAGTTGGGGGGTGGGGAGGCACACATTGGATACCCACTTCGTAGGGTCTGACACTTTGTTTTGTTTTTGGTTGGCCAAACGATTTTTTCACCAGGGAAAAAATATGCTGAAGTGGCAGTTTGAGTTTTGGCAGTTCGATGTTTATGTGTCGATGAAAAAACATTCGATGAAAATGCCTTTTGACAATATAATATAGACCCCAGATATTTAATATCTTGACAGTTGTACATGGCAAGCTATCGATTTCAGACAGGCCTCCCAACATCTTCTCTCAAACATCGAGTGATGATGTCATCCACTATAAATTGTCCTGTGGCCTTGTAAAAGTAAGACTTCTGCAGTGACGCTTGCATTAAATTCTGAGTTCTCTGGTCTGTGTACTTAGGTAGGAGTTCTAATCTTACTGCAGTCAACTGCTACACATTTCTATGTGTGTCTGTCTAGTCAGAAGAACATAGTTGCATGTCCTGCAGTCATCACTACAATCCCATTGAGTACCAGTATTTTGACAGTTGTACATGCCTACACATCCATTTAATTCAGGCCTTCTAACATCTTCCTTCAAACATCTAACGCTGATGTCGTCCACTATAAATTGTCCTGCAGCATTGCAAAAGTCAGACCTGTTCAGTGCCTCTTCTGTTAAATACTGAGTTCTCTAGTCTGTGTAATTAAGTAGGGGTTCTAATCTCACTGCAGGCAACTGGCATGTGTGTGTCTAGTCAGAAGAGCATAGCTTTGCATCCTGAAATCATCACTACAATCTCATGGAGTACCAATATTTTGGCAGTTGTACATGCCTACACATCCATTTCATCCAGGCCTCCCAACATCTTCTTTCAAACATCCATTGCTGATGTCATCCACTATAAATTGTCCTACAGCTGTGCAAAAGTCAGACATGGTGTGGTGCTTGCATTAAATATTGAGTTCTGTAGTCTGCATATTTAGTTAAGTAGGGGTTCTAATCTCATTGCAGTTAATAGGTGTGTGTGTCTCTGTCGAGTCAGAAAAGCATAACTGTGTATCCTTAAGTCATCAGAACAATCTCATAGAGTACTAATATTTTGAAAGTTGCACATGCCTACACATCCATTTAATGCAGGCCTCGCAACATCAACTCTCAAACATCCAGTGGTGATGTCATCCACTATGAATTATCTTGCAGCATTGTAAAAGACTTGTTCTGTGTTACTTGCATTAAGTATTGTGCTGTATAAATAGGTAGGTAGGGGTTATTTTCTCACTGTGGTAAATTGGTATGTCTGTGTGTGTGTAGGGGGTGTTCACTTGGTTGACATTCAAGAGAAGATTTTACACCAGCATGTTAGACAGTGCTATTACCATCTTCTTCACACCAGACACTGCTGATGTCATAAGCTATACAGTGTTATTGGACACTATGAAATCCAGACATGTGCTGTGTTGCTTGCATTGAATACTGTGTTCTGTAGTCAGTGCACTTAGGTAGGGGTTCTGTTTTTAATGCAACTGCAATCATTTGGTATGTCTGTGTGTGTATGTGTGTTCACTTGGTTGACATTTGAGAGAGCATTTTACACCAGCATGTGGGACACTGCTATTACCATCTTCACACCAGACACTACTGATATCATCAACTATATAGTGTTGCCTGACATTACAAACACCAGACTTGTGCTGTGTGACCTGTGTTAAGTACTGTGCTGTATAAACTGGAAGGTAGTGTGTGTAGTCAACAGTCACTATGGTAACACATTTAGAATGATATGTGAGTCCACAGCTATGTTAAACCCTACTCTGAACATCTCATCGTAGCATACAATGATGATGTCATCCTGTATAGCATGCACTCTGACTGTATTCAAGATAAACCTGTGCTGTGTCAGTAACATTATTGTGTTTGCAAACTAGTTTATTGACACATATTGAGGTTCTACTCTGACAGCAGGCGACTTGGGTGTCTCTACATAAGCCTATCACTTTTGAGACAGTTTTACACAGGGATGTGACTATACATCCATGTCGTACACTCCTCCCAACATGTTCTCCTCAGCATACAATGATGCTATCGTACTCCATAAAGAGCAATGTGACATTGTTACTGTCAGACATTTGTGGTACTGCTACTGTAACAATGCATGGCACTAATATTCTATACCTACACAGGTATAATGTTCAAATCAGGCCCAGTCTAGTATTGTGTGTGGTGGTTGGTGGTACATTATGGGCATTGTATGATCTTTGGAAAGCCTATGTTCCCATAGGAGGGTGTACAACAACATACATCCTTCTGACTCGGGGGGGGGACCATCACCTGATCCATGGAGTTTATACAACCATTCTGAATCTCTTCATCTGTGAAGTCAGCCAAGGAGTCATCATGAACCTTCTCTAAAAGGACACAGGTAATATCCTGACTGTGTACTAAACCCACATTTGATTTGTTCAGACTGCATCATGTCTGTTACAGCTTTTTGCTATTTTAAAAGGGTTACCAAGGGTATGCATGATGACAACATTATCATCCAATGTAACTTGACCTGGCCAAGGCATTTGACACAAATCAACAGTCAGATATTACGGGAAACTGTCACAAACGGCCGTAAAACCTACTTCACCAAGTGGGCAGACAACTGGAACACATACATAACAGAGAAATATGTTGCAGCATATGAAGTCACCTCTATCTAGAGTCCAGTAAACAGGCCCATACCTCAGGGCTCTGTGGTAGGCCCTTTCCAGTGCATTATTTAAGTGCCAGACATCAAAACAGACTTACAAATATTTTCTCCAACCAGCTTTGTAGAGGACTGCAAATTGTGGACAATCATTGAATCCTAGTGTGGTATTGGTATAATGCATACAATATCAGCACATGCAATGGATTGATGCCATATCCATGGGGACACAGTAGATGAAGGAAACTCATTGGGGGGATTAGTTCCATTATGAATGCAAATACACAAGATAATTATAATATGGACAACATACCCCTATGAGTGGACCAAGTGGTATGCACACCTGTCAACTAGCCAGGATTGCTCATTATTTGTAACACAGTTATAACAGAGTCCTTTTGAACACATTTTGAGTGAGGTGTGCTTGATTCCCCTCAGAAATTGCTGACAAGTCATAATAGTTGTACAAGTATGTTCTTGCAGAACCATCTATGATCACTCACAGTCAAATAAGTTATGTGGAAAACATGGGATTACTGGTGGTATTATTCTGATATTTTCCCTGATTTTGCATGCTTCTGTCTACTATTGACTATGGGCCTGTTACTATATGCCCCAATTGGCTGAGAGCTATGCTGACAATATATTCATATTCAGGAAACTCATTTTGCACAGCTTCACAATATGCACATAATCCCTATTGTAAATGCCATCCTTCATATATATCCTGTCCATTGTTTATGTCAGGATGCTTATATCATAAAGTATCCACTCTGTTGATATGTCATCATGTGTGGCAGTCACATAATGTGCAATAACTGTGCAGTCCATACTGCATCATGTCAATATGTGATTACAGTTCATGCTGCAACTGTCTTCATTGACATGCCCTCATCTGTTGTACTTACTATGTTTTACCTGTCCTTTTCCCCTGTGTTCATTTCTACAGTTCGTCTGTGTGTCCCTTTTCAATATACACACTTCTCCTGACTATTTATTTATAATGCAGTCTATGTAACCTTACTGATCATTTACACAACTTTTATTCAGTATGCCTAACACAGGTTTCCACACTACGTTGCACTGTATACCCTTTCTTGTAATGTGTTGGAACTATATACATTGCTTTATTAGAAACCCTGGTAGTCATTGTGGCTTTCTGTGCAATCCAGCAGACCTAGTTTGTCTGCAGACAGACAGGTATACATATCTGCAGGTACTCTTGTTGCTTTACATAGATTCCTGGCTGGCACCACTGTTGATGGCCACAAAACCGTGCCTGTTCTTGTTTAAACCAGATGTGTGACAAGCATATATAATTAGCATAGGAGCTTACTGTGCAAACATATAAACTCAGTATAGATAATATTAAACATATAGGTACAATATTTCTAGACCTCAAAAAGGACTTTAATATAGAGTGGCATGCCTTATTATTACATAAATTGGCTTATTGTGGTTTCTGAGATGAATTTTCCTGTGGTTTAAGAACTGCTTTTCCAATAGACCATTTAGGATAAATGGGGACAACTGTACTACGGAAACAGTTAACCTTACAAATAGTGCTCTAAGCAGATTGGTACTTAGTCATCTGATCTTTTTGCTATTTATAAATAATTTACTTTGGGACCTGCCACACTTGAACTGTGTCTTCTGTGCAGGTGATACAATCTTAACAAGGGCTCACAAGACCTTTTAATCTCTGACTAAGTCCTTGCAAGATTGCTTCATGCCAGTCTGGAACTATCTAACTACAAATATGTTAATTGTTAATAAAAACGTAGTTATGATGTTTGATGATCTTCAAAGACTGCATAGAACTTAAAGGTTAAACGTCTCCAACCTTAATGATGCATGATTACCACTAGTGAAACATCTACAATATCTGGAAATATTATTTGATGACTTTTCACTCCCATACTGACACTCAGCCTGACAAAGTCCTAAAACAATTTAAAACAGCTTACAAACTCTCTCATCTGCTGACTCCTGAAGTAGAGAAATTATAGCCACTGGCATTCTTCTTCCTACATTAAAGTACAGACTACCTTTTTTTGCCCTTTTGTCTCCTCAACATACTTACACACTACAAGTTATAGAAAATAACATTCTAAAGTTGGTATTCATAGTCATTACGCAAGCACATAAAGTCCATCCAGATTGCCCGTGTGTTTCCACAGCAAAGGCACAATTCATAGATGCTTTTTTAAGCTAATGCACAATGACTGAGAATAAGCATAAGCATATGAAATTATAATGAGATGCAAATAAGAATTATGTAAATCCACATATGAGTCATTCTCCCACCTTTTTCCAAGTCATAGTCAGAATTTCACAAGTTTCCAAGCTAGCCACATATTCATTATAAAAAGTGGAATTGTGCCTTTTCTATCTACTGTGCAATCTGTGATTATGCTGTCACTTGCTGCTAGTCCCGCTGTTTCCCAATGTGAACTGCTTATCTTGGCCGGGCCAAAACTGGCTGCCCCCAACAGCACTTGCTCACCAAGAAGGTGGAGATATACAGAGAGAGTATCTCACTATAATTCTAACAATCTGGAGATATTTGATAGGTTCAGAGTGGTCAGAGATATCATAAGGGTCTTAGTGAGTATGTATGGCTTTTTTATCCCTGTAGGTACAAAGGTATGTATAGTCTTCACTATACTTGCCACAGGAATCTTCCAGAAGACTGGGGACACATTGGGTATCTGACAGGCATCTGACAGGCTTCTGCCTTGAGTATACTTTGGCATTTTCTGGATGTACTCTTGATACAGATGCCTTTTATGAGATGGCATGTTTCCCTGAGGTACTCAGTGTGATAGACTGTACCTATATTGCAGTTAGGGCCCTATCTGGTCCACAGGGGAATGGCACCACAATAGGAAGGGCTTCCATTCCATCAATTACCAGGTAGTTTGTGATGCTTTGGGTGCATCACCAGCATCTCTGCCCATCATCCTGGCAGTGCACACAACTCCCATATCTGACACACTAGTTCACTCTACCACCTCTTCCTGTATGGTAGGATACCCAGTGGTCATGTTGCTGGTAAAGGAAAATATTTTTTTACTTTTATTTAAGTAGTTATTTATGGTAAAATGTATTGCTGAATACTAAACCACTTTTTGCTTTGTTTTGTGCCCCCCCCCACTTCTGTCCCCATCTCTTTCAGGTGATTATGGATATCCACTAGAGCTATGACTCATGATATCTGTGAGAACTCCAAGTGGAGCTGCTCTATACAATTACAACACAGGCCTTTCCCAGACCCGATCTGTCATCAAAAGGGTATTTGGCCTTTTGAAGAACCAATTTAAGTGCCTGAATGAGTCTGGGGTCCCCTTCAGTATGACCCAACTACTGCATGCAGGATGTTTACTGTATGTTATATTCTGCACAACATGATCGTGTGCTAATCTGGTGGTGAAGTGACTCCAAGTATAAGCAATGATGATCAGCTGGCAGCAGTAGTAGGAGACCACATACAGCAGGCTTGAACACAGTATACGGCTGCACACATAAAGAGGTGACATCTAGTCCAGAACTATGGACCATGACATTCAGGTTAGTGTTTCCTTTCTTGTAGAAAACACGTGGAGAATAACTAACGCATTGAGTGATAAGTGTGAGTTATGATGTGTGGTACCTGGTCTGCCATCACTGTTCATCAGACATTCCCTCTCGTCTTTAGTAATTTTTCTTTAAATTTCAGAACAGGTACTCATATTATTGTTTGTAAAAGACATGCCTGTGTGCTCAATGACTCCTGCTTAGTTATGCAATAGGGCATCATATGAGTAATAATCACATTTTTAACTCTTTTGCACAGTACATTCTACTGAGGTGGTGTACCTAAGTTTGCACGGACTGAATCTGTTAAAGTGATTCATTAAATAAAAAGTGTTATTTCAGTATTTAACATGAGTTCATACCAAGCAATTAAATGAAACCATATAACATTTTTATATTATGCAATGTTTCCTCAGTTTTAACTATTAAATATTTCAAATGACATAATTTTCTCTCTTAAGATACTGCACATCAAATTATTTCATACACAATAATTTATGTCCTCAGAGACAAATCATCATCATTTGTACAGTGGTGAGGGTGAAGTGGCAGCAGTGTTTGTTTACATGGCAGGATACTCATTTTAATCTTATTAGTGTTTCTCTGAATGCTTATGTATCACTACTTTTAAGTTTTAGGTAATTGCCAGTTGTAGCAATGGTAATGCGTAGAGCATTAATGATGTTAATCACTGCAATTTTTTGTTATGACATATAGCTTTCCTTCCATATTTCCATGTAGTTTTAAGCAATAGCATTATAGGAATGAAATTAATGTATTTGAAAAGTATCCTAATGTACACTTTTTTACTTTATTTAATAACTTATTTCCCTTCAAGTTAAACATTGTTATGTCTGTGTGAAGGTCACAGAAATGTCACACTTGAATCACAGTAAGTCAAGATCAAATGTGTCATACAAATCTCCTAAAGATGGTGCATGTTATTCTGAAGAGGGGTTGTCATGAGAGCTGGATGATGAATTGGTCCGATGTCATGACCTACTTGAGGTAGTTGATCCTGCAAATATTGATCTGACAGGGTTGAGGGACCAGTACCTCAAATGAGAGGTTCTACTAGGTGTAGATGAATGAAGTGGCCTGAAAAAATATGTTGTGCTTGTTTCCCCTACTAATTACAGTACTTCCTTGAGAAGCACTTGTAGTCTCATGTCATCTGCCCCCACTTGTCTGGACAGTACCCCATCCTCTTCCCCTTCCAAGACTGACTCCTACTTGAGTCCTAACTTGTGTATGAATGGAGGCATCCATGGATGCTTGGTGGGCTACCATACTATTCATCAGTGTGATCATGGCATTATCCCTACTTTCTACCATTTTCATATAGGGGTGGAAATCCTCACATACACCCTGGAGGACTCTGATCATTTCCAGATTACTCCCTTTGGCAGTGCTCTGAGCTCTAACAATGTCACAGCACAGTTGTTGCAGGACAGCCAATGCTTTATGTGTTTCTTGGGGTGACTGAGACAAATTTCTATGCCTGGTGCTCCTTTGTAAAGGTGTCACTAAGGATAATGTTTCCTCTGAATTTCTAACATCACCTTGAAAGTGTTCATCTGGGTTTGGAGATACTGATGTGGAAATGAATGGAATTTTCTCTCTGTACATGCATGCGTGCAATGTCAGTATGTGCTTGACTTTGCGATGCACAGTCAATTCCTGAAGAGTAACAAAATGTGTTGTGAGGTATGAGATACTTTCAATAAACTTGAGAACTACATGCCACTTTCCTGTAGCTGCTTCATAAATGTAAATATAACTATGCTGTCATCATTGTCTTCAACAGACTCTCTTCTGCAGATATCCTCCAAACGTATTGGTACAGTGGAATTGTTTGTCTCTGCTGCTGACCCTGTAAAATGAATTGAATACATTACTAATAAAGAGGTAATATACACTACTGTATGCTGAGTAAGGAAGTGTGGGGAACTTACCATGCACAATGCCTTCATTGTCATTGTATACAGAAGTGGAAGGTTCACCTGTTAATAGTAATTGTCAATGTAATCATTCCAAATCAGCATTCAGGTCTCAGTATAAATGTATGTTATTGTTTTTTAACCAGGCTTCCTGAGCAGACTTATATTGCTGCTGTAGACATTGGTCCATACCACCCCTGATTATTCCAGTCTCATTATCAATCATCTGTGTCACAGTCATCCCCATGAATTGAGATGAAGTATTCCTCATCTGGTGTTAAAGGGATAAGTGTAGGATGTTCCCCAATACTGGAATGGGCAATTCCATTCTGCCTCGCCTTGGCTCTAGCATATCCTACCATATCATTTGCCCTTGTCTTGCACTGTGTTAATGTGCGGTTCCTTCCATCAACTGCATTTGTATCCATAATCACTTGATTCAAGGTTTTTGCCATCTCAGCTTGTTTGAGATCCCTTTTTCCAAAAAGATATTTGCTGTATGTCATAAGGGCTGCTATGAGGATGTGGTTCTCCTTACAACCAAACTTATTCTTTCCCTGCCTTGATCCCTGGGTTTGCATCATTACTACACCTGAAACAACATGCCACAGTCATACTCAAAAAACTTTTGATTTAATCATCAATCAAACAGCACAGCAATGAAAGCATGCCTGACATTATCACCCCCCCCCAAAAAAACATAGATTAGGCGACACAAAGCTCATAATTGCATACACATGTAGAGTCTTAGTCTAGCCAAGTAATGTTGTGTTGAACTAATGTTTGCACCATCAGGAATATATTCACAATAGTAAGGTAAGCAGTTTGTTAGCTGATCTGCATCCTTCCCTTAGCACTTTCTTGCATTCATACTGTCATTTTCCATTCAGGAGTGAAACTTAGAAATCTTCCAATAAAGAGTCATGTATGATGTGCCAATGAAACATTCTTGACAATTCAGTACTTAAGCAATAACCCACGGGTGGGTGTGGGTAATGCTAGATTTACGCACAGTTGGTGTGGTTTGGTCATGAGGGCGACCAAACAAAGACAGCCGTGGGTAAATCTAGCCTTGCCCACACCCAGACGTGGGTTATTGCTATTATACAAAAATACTTTTCTTAAATAATGTCTTTGTATAATACCTCTGTGGTGAACTGATATAGACCCGACTTTTTAAAGTAAAGCATAATTATTACAAATATTGCAAATTAATATCAAACAATTCAAAATTAAATTAAATTACAGATTTTATTTGAAGACATGTTTGTTTTACTGATATGATGGCCAGATCTGGATGACTCATGACAAGCTGTGTGCACATATAAATATGTAACAATTTGAAAGAAGATGTACTCCTACTATTTCAGCTTGCAGTAAAGGAACTGTTAGTATAGTATCGCAATCTGTGTTTTATATTTCAGGTATAAATAAATGTTTAAAAAATTAAGCACATATACTATGCAAGTGCGACAGTAACTGCAATGCCTTGCAGTGTAGTACTAGCAAGTATTTCTTATCTTAAACCAGCATATCTTATTAGTATCAGTAGACTGCAAATGTAAAAACCACCAAAACTTGATTACAATAGACTGATTGAGCCCATATATGTATGTATGCATAAACATTTCCTAGACATTTTGTTTTAGTTGAATAAAACTTGAATACAAATACAATTAACTGTTAATAAATATTGGAATGATGTGTAAAATTGTGTATAAATGTATTGTCTGTATTTCTTCTTTGCCCCCTCACCATTTCTCTGTTTTTCTTATTTTAATTATGTATTACTTCATCCTTCTTTATTTTCTTCCTCTCCCATCCATAAGAGCAGCACACTCATATGCCTGCCAAGTTAGGGAATGTTCATCCTCTGCCCATACAGGGACATCTTCATAGGGTTGAGGAGGTTGCACCAGTCGTGTAGGTACCTGGCACATGGCAGTCTGGCAAGCCTCACTGAATATGGACTTTAGGAACTGGCTGAGGACATGGTGGAGCAGGTAGTGGACAGAGACCTGCAGCCAGTGCAGAATTCTCTTTGGCAGGTAGAAGATGTGCTGCTCTGGTTGATGCCAACCACCACTCTACCACTGGCCTCCTACACCTTCAACATTGTGCCTCCCCCCAGTGCACCACCATCAGGCAGTGAAAACATTTGAGGTCCTGTGGACTGAGGATTCTTATTGGACTGGACTCCCTTTCACCCTCATCCTTCCCTAATTCTCTTTTCTACACCCTCTTACCCATTTCCCACCCAAACTACCCTCTCATGTAAAAATCATTTTAAAAAATAGGAAGCCCCTGAGAAAAACATAGTACTCCTCCTCTCCCACCTCTTCCAACACAACCCTGTTGATATTTTCCTTCTGTGCTGACATCTTTTTATGTCTTCCCTTTTTCAATCTTTCCTATCGTCCCCTTTTCATTCTTTAAAGCAATCAACAGGGTGCCCACAGAAGGATAACCCTATATAAAACATGTTAAATTTCTTTATTATTTTTTTTTAAATAATAAAAAAGCTGTGCTGTGTGCCACCTGACTTAAGTCTGTCAAGTGTGACTGCGCATAGCTGCATTCATCCTCAGAGTCAGGGAATCTGTAAAATCATAAAAAAGCCTATGGTTTTCTCATAGTTCTTTGCATACACTTAATGATCAATTTCAGGTACTTTGCACTTTTGCTTAAGCAAAAATGATTCTTAAAATGCCTTTCCATTTTCTTAGCATAAATAACCTGCCCATACTGTATTTGCAGATAACTGCATTGGCACTCTTTACAGATAACTACTTGACAAGTGTAAAATTTCAGACTATGAATACCACCCTATGACTCATCAATCTTGGCATGAGTGTCAATGCAACACATTTAAAAAATAATTTGTTGTCTGTTACTGCAAGAGCTACATTTTTGCTCAACTCTTTGATTTTCAGACTGGAGCAGGAGAGATATAACCCATCCCTTCAAAATAAAATCCTTCAAAAACATCACATATTCTCTAAGAAAAGATAAAGTTAGCCAACTATGGAGGCCTCTCTTCTCACTTACTGTATGACAATGCATTTTATTAAGTAGTCCCTGCATCTTGAAACAATTTACTACTTGAAATCAGACATACTGAAAAATGCAGTGCTTTTAAAAACAGTTTAAAT